>NW_026652282.1:95256028-95311252 GCF_009828535.3 Hylobates moloch | reverse complement strand
TTTTTTTTTTTTTTTTTTTGTATAATGACTTACTCGTTTTGGATAGATACTCAGTAGTGGGACTGCTGGATCAAATGGTAGATCTACTTATAGTTCTTTGCAAAATCTCCATACTGTTTTTCATAAAGGTTGTACTAATTTACATTCCCACCAAGAGTGTATAAGTTCCATTTTCACCTCATCTGCACCAACATCTATTGTTTTTGACTTTTTCATAATTACCATTCTGGCTGGGGTAAGGTGATATCACACTGTGGTTTTAATTTGCTTTGCTTTGATGATTAGCAATGTTGAAATTTTTTAATATGCTTGTTGGCTGTTTGCATATCTTCTTTTTTTTTTCCCCTTCATTTTCCAATTTTTTTTTATTATTATACTTTAAGTTTTAGGGTACATGTGCACAACGTGCAGGTTTGTTACATACGTATTCATGTGCCATGTTGGTGTGCTGCACCCATTAACTCATCATTTAGCATTAGGTATATCTCCTAATGCTGTCCCTCCCCCCTCCCCCCACCCCCCACCCCACAACAGTCCCCGGAGTGTGATGTTCCCCTTCCTGTGTCCATGTGTTCCCATTGTTCAATGCTCACCTATGAGTGAGAACATGCGGTGTTTGGTATTTTCTCCTTGCGATAGTTTACTGAGAATGATGGTTTCCAGTTTCATCCATGTCCCTACAAAGGACATGAACTCATCATTTTTTATGGCTGCATAGTATTCTATGGTGTATATGTGCCACATTTTCTTAATCCAGTCTATCATTGTTGGACATTTGGGTTGGTTCCAAGTCTTTGCTATTGTGAATAGTGCTGCAATAAACATATGTGTGCATGTGTCTTTATAGCAGCATGATTTATATGCCTTTGGGTATATGCCCAGTAATGGGATGGCTGGGTCAAATGGTATTTCTTGTTCTAGATCCCTGAGGAATCACCACACTGACTTCCACAATGGTTGAACTAGTTTACAGTCCCACCAACAGTGTAAAAGTGTTCCTATTTCTCCACATCCTCTCCAGCACCTGTTGTTTCCTGACTTTTTAATGATGGCTATTCTAACTGGTCTGAGATGGTATCTCATTGTGGTTTTGATTTGCATTTCTCTGATGGCCAGTGATGATGAACATTTTTTGCTGTGTTTTTTGGCTGCATAAATGTCTTCTTTTGAGAAGTGTCTGTTCATGTCCTTCACCCACTTTTTGATGGGGTTGTTTGTTTTTTTCTTGTAAATTTATTTGAGTTCATTGTAGATTCTGGATATTAGCCCTTTGTCAGATGAGTAGGTTGCAAAAGTTTTCACCCATTCTGTAGGTTGCCTGTTCACTCTGATGGTAGTTTCTTTTGCTGTGCAGAAGCTCTTTAGTTTAATTAGATCCCATTTGTCAATTTTGGCTTTTGTTGCCATTGCTTTCACAGCCGAATTCTACCAGAGGTACAAGGAGGAACTGGTACCATTCCTTCTGAAACTATTCCAATCGATAGAAAAAGAGGGAATCCTCCCTAACACATTTTATGAAGCCAGCATCATCCTGATACCAAAGCCTGGCAGAGACACAACCAAAAAAGAGAATTTCGGACCAATATCCTTGATGAACATTGATGCAAAAATCCTCAATACAACACTGGCAAACCAAATCCAGCAGCACATCAAAAAGCTTATCCACCATGATCAAGTGGGCTTCATCCCTGGGATGCAAGGCTGGTTCAACATATGCAAATCAATAAATGTAATCCAGCATATAAACAGAACCAAAGACAAAAACCACGTGATTATCTCAATAGATGCAGAAAAGGCCTTTGACAAAATTCAACAACCCTTCATGCTAAAAACTCTCAATAAATTAGGTATTGATGGGACGTATCTCAAAATAATAAGAGCTATCTATGACAAACCCACAGCCAATATCATACTGAATGGGCAAAAACTGGAAGCATTCCCTTTGAAAACTGGCACAAGACAGGGATGCCCTCTCCCACCACTCCTATTCAACATAGTGTTGGAAGTTCTTGCCAGGGCAATTAGGCAGGAGAAAGAAATAAAGGGTATTCAATTAGGAAACGAAGAAGTCAAACTGTCCCTGTTTGCAGATGACATGATTGTATATCTAGAAAACCCCACTGTATCAGCCCAAAATCTCCTCAAGCTGATAAGCAACTTTAGCAAAGTGTCAGGATACAAAATCAATGTACAAAAATCACAAGCATTCCTCTACACCAATCACAGACAAACAGAGAGCCAAATCATGAGTGAACTCCCATTTACAATTGCTTCAAAGAGAATAAAATACCTAGGAATCCAACTTACAAGGGATGTGAAGGGCCTCTTCAAGGAGAACTACAAACCACTGCTCAATGAAATAAAAGAGGATACAAACAAATGGAAGAACATTCCATGCTCATGGGTTGGAAGAATCAATATCGTGAAAATGGCCATACTGCCCAAGGTAATTTATAGATTCAATGCCATCCCCATCAAGCTACCAATGACTTTCTTCACAGAATTGGAAAAAACTACTTTAAAGTTCATATGGAACCAAAAAATAGCCCACATCGCCAAGTCAATCCTAAGCCAAAAGAACAAAGCTGGAGGCATCACACTACCTGACTTCAAACTATACTACAAGGCTACAGTAACCAAAACAGCACAGTACTGGTACCAAAACAGACATAGATCAATGGAACAGAACAGAGCCCTCAGAAATAATGCCACATATCTACAACTATCTGATCTTTGACAAACCTGACAAAAACAAGCAATGGGGAAAGGATTCCCTATTTAATAAATGGTGCTGGGAAAACTGTCTAGCCATATGTAGAAAGCTGAAACTGGATCCCTTCCTTACACCTTACACAAAAATTCATTCAAGATGGATTAAAGACTTAAATGTTAGACCTAAAACCATAAAAACCCTAGAAGAAAACCCAGGCAATACCATTCAGGACATAGGCATGGGCAAGGGCTTCATGTCCAATCACATTAATTCCTCTTTTGGCCGGGCGTGATGGCTCATGCCTGTAATCCCAGCACTTTGGTAGGCCGAGGTGGGTGGATCACGAGGTCAGGAGATCGAGACCACGGTGAAACCCCGTCTCTACTAAAAATACAAAAAATTAGCCAGGCGCGGTGGTGGGTGCCTGTAGTCCCAGCTACTCCAGAGGCTGAGGCAGGAGAATGGCGTGAACCCAGGAGGCGGAGCTTGCAGTGAGCCGAGATTGCGCCACTGCACTCCAGCTTGGGCGACAGAGCAAGACTCTGTCTCAAAAAAAAAAAAATTCCTCTTTTGACTCATTCAGAACTTACGTTTGATTAAAACTAGTAAATATGATTGGAAGGTTTTTTTGGCTTTTTTTTAAGTTCTATACTGGCAAAGTTGTATATTGTTTAGTCTTATGATTTCAAGTATAAAACTTTTCATTTTTTCCCTGGAAAACATCAACCTCTTAGATTTTACCCTTCTTTGGTTCCTAATTCTGCAATTTTATTAGTTAAAATTCTCAGCTTTACCTATATCCTTATGTAATTCATTTATAAAATAATGTTATATAACAGAATTCTTCCATGCTCCAGCTTATGGCTCTGGATCTGAAATAATAATCATCAGGTTACAAGTCAGAAAACATTGACTTTGAAATTTGTGTAAATCCAGTTAAGTTACCTATGGACATAATTGTTTTCTTATCTTTGAATTGATAATAGTATTACCTATCCTGCCGCTTCATAGGATTGATTAGAAGCAAATCAGAGATTATTTTTGAAAAGGCTTTAAAGAGAATGAAGTGCTACATATAAAATATGTAAGCCATTGTTATTAATGCTAGTTTTTACCTACACTCAAAGAGTCATACTGATTGATTTCCCAATAAAGTGACCAATTGTTTGGCATTATATAAAGATATAGTTTGTAACAACTTTATACCATATAACATTATGTACCAAAATTTATATGTCCTTCTAAATGAAAGCCTTTCAGACTCAATGACACATGGATATCAGGGCACTGAAATAGGATTACAGGAATGATTAATTCTTGCAAAGCAGACACACTATGTTGACAAAGTAAAGGGAAATTTACATTTTTATGCTTCTTTCATATCTCTAATTTTAAGACTTCTGGTACCTGTTCTAAAAGCATTCCTTTGTTCATATTTCTAAGTGCATGAGATGTCGTTGATGATTCTGATTCATGAAGTGAGATTTATTCTAATTACATATTGAAAATTATAAGCATTTTGATTTATATTCCTAATTTTAAACCTTCCTTAGTTTATTTGTGTACTCAGTATCACACCAAAAAATGCTCATTCAACTCACATGTAAGAGGCAGTATAAACTCTTAAAAAGCACCAAGATGATATTTTTGCACGTTGGGTATGTGAGGATATCATAAAGTGCCATAAATTGTTATGTGTATGTATGTGTGTGTGCATATGTGTATTATGTTTATATGTATGCATGTGAATTTTTCACTTGAAAAGTGGTCATTCTATCGTTATCTACAAAGAAGCCAGTTCTTTGTCCAAATAAGCAGTGCAGAATTATTCAAGAAAAAACCACAGAGAGTAGAACTGCTCTGTAGCATTTCGTGAGGATACTGGCAGCACAAAATGAGGGTGACCAAACACAGAGGGATAGGGTAAGCTCAGAGTATAGCAGGAACAGCACAAGAGATGAGGTACTAGCAAGTGTAGACCAAAGAAAAGTGGCAGATGGCTGTGGTAAATGAAAAACAACATGATTTTACTACAGAGCAGTAACTGCGTTCTGCTGAAGGGGAAAAATACTCAGAAATATATGTCAGTGGCCAGGCATAGTGGTATGTGCCTGTAGTTCCAGCTACCTGGGAGGTTGAAGCAGGAGGATCACTTCAGTCCAGGAATTCAAGGTTACAGTGAGCTATGATCCACCACTGCACTCCAGCCTGGGCAACAAAGCGAGACCCAGTATTTAGATTTATTTTTTAATAGCCAGGCATATTGGTACATGCCTGTAATCCTAGCTATGTGGGAGGCTGAGGCAGGAGGATTGCTTGAGCCCAGGAGTTCAAGGCTGCAGTGAGCTATGGTCATGTCATTGCACTCCAGCCTGGGTGATAGAGTAAAACTCCATCTCCCTAAAAAAGAAAAGATAGAAAAATATACGGCAGTGCAAGAGTGTCGAAAAAAATAAAATTATCTTTATTAAGCTTTACATAAAGGCTAATAAGATGTCATTATGTAATAATGCTAACAACAGAAAGGGATATTGATTAAATTGCAAGGGAAATTTAAAAGCCACTGAAACACACACACACAGAGAAACGTGTATATAAAGAAAAGGGAAATGAAGACAGAAGATGAGATAAGAATAGATCTATGATCCTTATCTAGTCAACCTCACCCACAGAACTAATTCCCACAGTGATTTAAGAAAACACCTTTATGAATATAATGAGTTGAAATGATAAACTCACATCTACTTAGTAAATATGTTTATAATTTATCCGTGGCTTGCTCAAATTAAGCTCAATTCCCTTTTAGTTTGAAATTTCCATTAAAAGCCTTAATTGAAGTTTGTGTGTACTAGAAATAGCTAAATTTTGTCTAAATGTAGGGACTATCTGGTCACTAACCAGACTATCTCTCACTGAAACACCTGTACTTCAGCAGATCAGGAGAAATAAGAAGGAATTATATATTTCTTTCCTTCTTAGAATATGATAATAACGTTTTCTCTTCCACCATGCCCTTAAATTTTAGTAGTCCTCAGGAATCCATGTGTAGTCCACATCTCTTCTTATTCTGCCACCTCCCAGGGTACCCTCTAGTACATTGAACTGACATTTTCAATGACAACACAGCTCTGCTGGATGGCCCACTGACACCTAAATCTCAAAGATCCAGGAACAAATTTCATAAAATTTCTCCATCTCTCTCCTAAACTGGTCCCTTGCTTGAGCTCTGTGTTTCACTTGAAAACTTTACCACCTGCCCTGTTATTCAGGCTATCAACTTCGGTGTCATTTTACATTTTTCTCTTTGCTTTACCCTAAAATGAGTAGGTCATCTATTTTGGTAGATTTTACTTCCTAACTATCTCTCAGATTTATTCACTCCTCTCCGTACCTATTGTTACAATTCTAATTCAGGCCTTCAACATTACTTGGAATTGTACAAACCTTTAATTGCAATCTATACCTTCAGACTCTCATTTTAATATATTTTCTAGACTGCTGCCAGAGATCTATCTAAAATATGGTATTATTCCCTTGCATGAAGTATTTCAATGGAGCCAAATTCCTGAAGTTGACGTAGCTGCTTAATCACTGCTTAACATTTCAAGCCTCATCTCCTGAACTTTTCTACAAACATCCCATGCTGCAAGATTATGAAATAACTCAATTCTCATAACACATCATTTTATTTCATACCTACATGTATCTACCCCTCTTGTCCACTTGTTAAACTAATATTTGTCCTTCAAGAATTGGATCAACAGCATCCTCTCTGTGAAGTCTTTCTCAGATTGAAATGCCCTGCCATTCCCAGTGCAATTATTCTTTCCTTCCTCGGTGTTAATAGAGCATATACTACATACCTCTGGAATGCATAAGGCTGCTGCTAAAATGGGCAGAATTTATAACTCTTCCATGTATAACAAGTGTTGCAAATGATAAATTGTATACATATTTGTGAAATGGGAAAAGTTTTCTAGTCCTCCTTGCAGGGTGTGAGATGGCGTTGTGGCTCGCTTCTTCAGTGCCCTGCTGCTCAGACCTCTAGGGGAGCATACAGATGGGCAGGCTGTGGGGCTCAAACTCCACGACAGTGTCTAGGGGTGAGTGTTTACAGCTCCTAAAGCCCCAGTGGGCATGTGTTACAGATGCTGTTTTAGTTTAGCCACCCATAGGTGGCTTGTGTTAGCTCAATTAGACTCCCTTCCTTATCACAATGACAGAAGGCTTTCGGTATCCTGAGGTTCTTGCCTTGGTGTACTGGAAGAATCAGATCACACGTGGGCTTGGAAAACGAGTGCAAGGTTTTATTGACTGGAGGGAGCTCTCGGCAGCTGGGGGAGCCAGAAGGGGGATGGTTTTCCCCTGGCGTCGGGCCACTCAGTAGCCTGGGCTCTCCTCCGACTGCCCCAGCCATATTCCACCTTGTTCTGCCTGTCGGTGGCCTGCCACCCTGTCAGGGCCTACTAATGTGCCCCTCTCCACGTCCAGCCACCTGTGTGTTCCTCTGCTGATGTGCTCCTCTGGACATCCAGCCACCTGTGTCTTCTTCTGCCAATCTTCTCCTCTCGAGGTCCAACAGCTTGTGTGTATGCCTGCTAGGGTCTCAGGTTTTTATAGGCACAGGATGGGGCTATGGCAGGCCAGGGGAGGTCTTGGGAAATGCAACATTTGGGCAAGAAAATAAAAATGCCTGTCCTCAGGTGCATGGGCACAGGCCCAGGGGGGTGGAGCCCTAACCAGGGACCCTGCCCTCCTCCACCAAGCACTTCCCTTCCCCACTTCCGTATCATTTAACAGGACCATGCCCTCCTCTACCAGCATTTCCCTTCCGAATCATTTGTAGGCTTTCAGTATACAGGAATTAACAAACTCATTGTAAGAAGAATAACCAGACTCCTTTCTATATTCTCCATAGCAGGACCGTTCAGCTTTTATTTCCTGTAAATATTTCACATACGTCTAAGCTATTATTTCTATGACTCTCACTGACTGGCAATGTGACAGCTCCATCCATCTTTTGAGTTTGGGATTCTGGCCATACAGCAACTCCCAGGTACCTAAAATGGCTGGTAGAAAAAGAAACAGTGAATTCTTCTCTCATCACCACTGAAGACTGGAACAATTTATCTGTCCATAGCTGCTCCTTTCTGAGCACATTTTGCTTTTCCAGTGAGGGCCCTTGCATGTTGTTTTTGAAAGGGAGGCATCAGCTATGGTGGATATGGAAAGGATTGGGAGGAACAAAGAGCTAGTCTCCACCTGGCCGTCTTGCCGATTTAACCAGACACTAAAGCGAGAACTCTGGTTGGGAGTGGTGGCTCATGCCTGTAATCCCAGCATTTTCGGATGCTGAGGCGGGAGAATGGCTTGAGGCCAGGAGTTTGCGACCAGCCTGGGCAACATACAAAGACCTTGTTTCTACAAAAAAATTTTTCAAAATTTAGCCAGGCATGGTGGCATGTGCCTGTAGTCGTAGCTACTCAGGAGGCTGAGGTAGGAAGATCACTTGAGCCTGAAGGATCGAGGTGGCAGTGAGCTGTGATGGTGCCACTGCACTCTAGCCTGGGGGACAGAGCGAGATCCTATCTTAAAAAAAAAAAAAGTGAGAACTCTGCATATCGTACGTGCACCTCGCACACTACTTGATGAGGTCATGGTAGAAGCTGGAGATACAAAGTGGAGGTACCAAACCCATTATTACTAATTTTCACACAATCATTAATGATGATATTTCATTGAAAATGAAAATTTGGGACAAATTCTGAATGTGCTACATGCTTGGAACAGTGGATCTAAATCAGGTCATTGTTATTTTGTGCACTATGAAAGGTACAAAATAACTGTAAGATCCCTACTTTCAAGAAGTTAACAATCTCATTAGACAAATACATTCTTGTGAGACAGAGAACTACACAAGAGTGAATACCCAAAAAAAGAAAAAAAGCACTGAGTGGTATACTTTGTGGGAATTACAGTAATTTGATTAAGAGACTGGAGTACTTGAGCCAATAGGAAACACTTTCTGGGTGTAGTTGAAAGCAACCAGAAGACAGAAACTCAGTCTATGCACAATCATTATTATACAGCACTTAGTACTGCACTTGTGAATGAACTAAGCACACAAGTGATAAATAAAATTACATCACTGTCATTGGACGCTTAGCCTTGCCTCACAGAACAAGTAGTGTTGAGGTTGTTGTCATGAACAGGTATGGCAGCCCACAGTGATCTGACTTTTCTCTGCATCCAAGTTGCTGAATCTGTCCTCATGACTCTGCTCTTATGTAGACACTGGCTTGACCACCAAGTCATCTCTGGTTTTCTCAGAAGAAAATCAATAAACCACCCAGAAAGTCTAGCAGTATTCTTAGGCCGCACTATGACTACTTGACCCCACCGACTCCCTGTGTCCTTATACCCCACATTAGCTAATACTGAGACCTCATAAGTGGAAGTTAGGCAGAAAATAGTTGAACTAGTATTCAAGATGATCTTTCAAGAAGCATACCACAAATACATTTACACCTGGCAAAGAAAAAGACATCAAAGCCAGTTGCCTGAGGCATGATCTGTGTCAACCATGATAATGAAAAGAGCTCTTCAGAAATTTTTATTGTTCCTATTGTATTAAGTCCACAAGTTTCAGTAGCAAAAACTGTATCAACAGTTCCTCCCATTCTTCTGTTGAGATCCCATCAAATGGCTCCATCAATAAAGCATTAGAAAAATACCTTAGATTTGATTATTTATATAAAACTGCACTCTAATTAGTGATGCCCTGTCTGTGTCTTGACCTAATTACCATTCCTAGATATCTTCTAATACCAACTAGAGACAAGTGTTTTACATCATAGCATACATTACAGACTTTAAATGCCTTTAGTTACTTTATATAATTGTTTTTCAGCTTTAAAAATATGTTTTAATTCTCTCCATCAGCCTCATAGTATATGGATTTCTGCAGCTGTTTTTTGTGGCTGATTCACCAGACAAATTTCTCATTAAGCTCCATCATGGATTTCTAAAGGCATCTTGCATTTAGAAAAACAAGTTAGCTGCATCTTAGGGAAAAATATTTTGAGTACTTGAAAGTTTATGAAAGAACAATGCAAATTATATCTAATTTAGAAAAGAACACTGGAATTTTGATTTTGATATCTGTAAAACCCAAACTTTTGCATTTTTTATGAACAGTCGAACTCAATATTTTCAAGTCATATAGTGAAGAACTTTCCTTCTTTCATTTACTGGGCTGTGGGTGACAGTTTTCAAGTGATTGACAATCATCTGAATTCTGAATTCAGAACCTGGACAAAAGTCATCTCACACAGCCTGCTGGGGTCTTCAATACAATCTATGTGTATGATTTTCCTGGGAACAAAACAAAAAAAAACAAAGTGTGGCAGTGTATTCTTAAAACAAAGAGCCTTTTACAGCTGCTCAGTTGCAAGACCAAAAAAGCCCCTACATTTGCAAAATGAAAATAATAATTTCAACAAAAAAGCAGCATATCTGGCAGATTATAAAAAGCATGAATTACAGTTTAACAACATTGTTTACATGCTAATTTACTCAGACTACAGAGAAGTTGCATTTGGGTTTTATGGGACATGAACACAGATTTCTCTAAAAAAATCATCCAGTTTCTATTTGAAAATGAGTGTGAGGGCTCAATTACATCATACAGCAAATGAATGTTGTACAACTCACACGGAAACACGGGGGTTAGCAAAACCTGAATGACCAGCTAATATAAAGGGAGACATGTTTTAGTAAAATGGATTTTTAACATGGATTTAGTGAATGTTTCAGTAAACTCCTGTATTTATGGGATATAGAGATTACTTAATAGAGAATGTCATACTTTCTTTCTTTCTTTCTTTCTTTCTTTCTTTATTTATTTATTTATTTTGAGATGGAGTTTCACTCTTTCACCCAGGCTGGAGTGAAGTGGCGCCATCTGGGCTCACTGCAACCTCCCCTCCCCCACTCACCCCCCACTGGGTTCAAACAATTCTCCTGCCTCAGCTTCCAGAGTAGCTGGGATTAGAGTAGGCATCTACCACCACGCCCAGCTAATTTTTGTATTTTTTTTTTCCAGTAGAGATAGGGTTTTGCCATGTTGGCCAGGCTGGTCTCAAACTCCTGACTTCAGGTGATCCACCTGCCTTGGCCTCCCAATGTGCTAGGATTACAGGCGTGAACCACCATGCCTGGTGAGAAAGTCACACTTTAAATGACAACCTTTCTAAGTTCAACTTGTCCAGTTGACTTTTGTGTACATGTAGCTTAATTGAAACCATGCTCATCTAACAGAGGCCAGCAGTGTCCAGGGGAGTTTGGTGTATCTAACCCCTCTCTTCTCTCTGGCCAGGTTTTGAAAATATCCAAATAACCAGTGAATCCAGTGCATTATATACACAGATTTATTCAACATAAACATCATTACAGCCCTTAGCACATATACTATGTGCTGAGCACACAGGATATACCTAATTAAAATATATTCAAACACAGCTCATCTGATCTCCAACCTTTATGACTTTGCCTTGACAACCAAACTTCCTGATCGAACTGTGAACTACTTGAGGTTAGGTGCTATTTATCTTTGTATCCCCAGTGCTTAGTACAGTATGTAATACATGATAAGTGATCAAGAAATGGACGGATGCGTTATCTCTGACCCTGATCTACATCTACTTAACCCCAATTCAGTAATCTGATTTCAAAATAGTAATTATTCATTTGGTTTAATGATTTTCTTTGAACTTCTAATTTTTGTTTATTTCTAAGACATAATCAGCCTAGTCCTAGTGACTCAGTAAGATGGACCCAAGTTCCTTTTCCTAAATGAGTAGATGAGAACAAAAGAAGTGCAAAACAGAAGTAATGGTCCTGAGTATAGCAATGTGCATGTTCTATATTAAAATAATTGTAGAATAAGCTATCATAGACAGTAATTTGTGTGATAGTCATTTTTATCGGTAGAGTAGAATTTTAAGAACTAATAAAAACGGATTTTGAGTTGATAAAATTTGCTAGCTTTGTAGATGAAACTAAGCCACATGTACACAAAAGACAATCTATTCTAAATAAATTAACTAAACACCAAACCATTCAGATTGGTTGGAAGGAAAGAGTACATTCATTATTAAGGCAATCTTTCCTGATCAGAAAATAAATAAATAAATATGGTCATAGATTTCTGTTTAAAGTTACATGATTGGAACTTTTCTTTATGTTTATCTACATGGTAAATATCAATATGGCCTAAATCTAACACATATTCTTTACAGTAGCATTTTGATAAAATGTTAAAAAGTAGAGCAAGAACACCATAATTTGAAAATATAAAAAAAATAGAGAGAGGGAGAAACAATATGTCATAGGAAAGGTGGCTAGAAGAGAGTGTGCCATTTGGCTATTTCTTCCACCTACCACATTATCCTCAACCCAAATCACTAGTAAGGAAATCTTAAAAGCTGTTATTAAAATCTATTTGGAAAGCTGGAAAATCTCACAGGCAATTTCTTTTTTGACCATTACTTCATGGTTTGCAAATGAGAAAAATGTTCACTTTCATTACCATCAATAGGGCCATTGAAATGCTGGAAGAATTAAGGAACACTTGCAAAAGACAAAATAATTCACCAATAGCTTAACATTACTTTGAGATTAATGTACCTGTAAAACAGAAGGAAATTTCAGTTATCCCAACTTTGGTAGAGGAAAACCTGAATAAAGAAATACATAATAAAAATTTGGCAATCTAGAAGCAGCTAGTGAGCACAGAAGGGGTGAGTAAATACCGCACCTTTAACTAAAACATCCAGGTACTTACATTAGAGCTAACCAAGGAAAAAATTCTACCCACGGAGAATGAAGAAAAGTAAGGCAGGATGATGGCCCACCCAGGAGCAACATAGAGCCAGGGGTACCTCCCACACCCAGGAAAGCAGGGAGTGAATATGTGACCCCCGGAACCCATACTTTTCCCATGGATCTTTGCAACCCTCACATCAGGAGATCCCTTTATGAGCCCACTCCACCAGGGCCTTCAGTCTAACACACACAGCTATGTGGGGTCTTGGCAGTGCAGCTACTCAGGCACATGTGGAGATTTGCGAGCCTTAGATACTCAGACTTTCTAGGCTTCCCAGCAAAAGTAGCTGCAACTCTGGCAAAGCGGGAGGTTAGACCCCCACGCGTACCACTAAGGAAGTGGATGAATCCAGGGGACTAAGCATTGACTGTCTGCAGGCCCCATTTTCATGACACCTCACAAGATAAGACCCACTGGTTTAGAATTCAAGCCAGCCACTGGTAGAAGCATTGTACCTCCCTAAGAAGGAGCTCCCAGAGGGAGAGGCAGGCTGCCATCCTTGCTGTTTGGCCAACTTAGCTGTTCCAGCCTTCGGGTTTTGGAGAGTCCAAGCCAACTGGGGACAGAAGTGGTCCCCCAGCACAGCACAGCTGCGCTACAAAAACATGGCCAGGCTGCTTTTTAAAACAGATCCCTGATTCTGTTGCTACTCACCGGGCAGAACCTCCCAAACAGGGTCTCCAGCAATCCCCACCAATGTTTTCTGGCAGACGGAGATTTGGAACCTACCCGGGATGGAGCTCCCAGAGGGAGGGGTGGGCTGCCATCTTTGCTGTTTGTGCAACATAGCCGTTCCAACCTTCAGGATTTGGAGAGTTCAAGCTGACTGGGGGCAGAAGCAGTCCCCCAACAAAGGACAGTGCGTATATGAAAATGTGGTCAGATTGCTTTTGAAAATAGATCTATGATCCCATTCCTTCTCACAGGGTGGGATTTCCTTACTGGGGTGTCCAGCCACCCCCACCAGTGTTTTCTGGCCAATAGAGATTTAAAACCTCCCTGAGACAGAGCTCCCAGAGAGAGGGGCAGGCCCCTCTTTGCTGTCTTTCAGCCTTCATTACTGATACCTACAAGAACAGGAGCAAAGACTCTAAGTGCCTTATCTACACCTCCAAGAAGCTGCAGTCAACCCAAAAAGAGGAGGCCAGTTCATCTGCCGTGAGTCCAACCGAAGACCTCCTGCTCATCACCAGACAGGGAACCCCCAATTTGGGTCTACAGCACAGACCCACCATCCTAGGCTTTTTGCACTGAGCCATTGCTGACCTGAATCTCTTCAGGTTGGAGCCCCCAGAAGACAAGCAAAAGACCCTTGGCCACAACCACTACTAAGGTCCTTTCCTCTGCTGCCTCCAGATTGAGGAAGAAACATAAACACAGAGATCACCTGATAACTGCCGTGGGCAGCCCAGGAGTGCCAAGTCACGACCTACACTCAGCACTCAAGGGGGAGAAGAACTCACGTTGTCAGAACATTGAGAGGGAACACAGCTGCAACTGTAAGAAGGCATAGGGGAGCCACACAACCAAGCAAGAGTCTACCAACTGACCAATATGCCTAAGTGCCACCTACTGGATCACACCTCAAAGCTTCAACACCAAAAATACCTCATTAACATACTCCCCTCTGAAACGAAAGACAAGGAGTCAGCTTCAAATCAAGACCCCCCACCAATGTTTTCTGGCAGACGGAGATTTGGAACCTACCCGGGATGGAGCTCCCAGAGGGAGGGGTGGGCTGCCATCTTTGCTGTTTGTGCAACATAGCCGTTCCAACCTTCAGGATTTGGAGAGTTCAAGCTGACTGGGGACAGCCTCGACCTGGTGAAAACATCCAGAAAAGAAGTCTGACTGTACACAATCTACACTGCAGTTAAAAGAACACCCACACACAGAGATGAGAAAGAACCAACACAAGAACTCCAGTAATTCAAATGGCGAAAGTGTCATATATCCTCCAAACTACCACACCAGTTCTCCAACAAGAGGTTTTAACCAGGCTGAGCTAGTTGAAATGACATAAATAGAATTCAGAAGAGGAACAGGAGTGAAGCTCATTGAGATTAAGGAGAATAAAAAAACCCAATCCAAGGAAACCAGGAGCCACAATAAAACAATACAGGAGCTGAAGAAGAAAATAGATGGTATGAGAAGAAACTAATGGATGTAACAGAGCTGAACAACACAATATAAGAATTTCACAATAGAATCACCAGTGTTGAGAACAGACTGGCCAGACTACTGAGGAAAATATGTCAGAACTCGAAGACTGGCTCTCTGAAATAAAAGTCAGACAAAAACAAAGAAAAAGAATCTTTTAAAAAAACCTCCAAGAAGCATGGGATTATGTAAAAAAGCCAAATCTATGAATCATTATCCTCGAAAGGGATGGGGAGAAAGCAAACAACTTGGAAAACGTATTTCAGGATATTGCCCATGAAAACTTCCCCAACCTTGCTAGAGAGACCAACAGTCAAATGCAGGAAATACAGAGAACTCCTGCAAGATTCTACACAAGAAGATCATCCCCAAAACACATAATGGTCAGATCTTCTAAGGTAGAAATGAAAGAAATAATGTTAAGGTAGGTAGAGAGAAAGGGCAGGTCACATACAATGAAAACTCCATCAGGCTAACAGTGGACCTCTCCGTTGAAACTCTGCAAGCCAGAGGGATTGGAGACCTATATTCAACATTCTTAAAGAAAAAAACCTTCGACCAAGGATTTCATATCCAGCCAAGCTAAGCTTCCTAAGATAAGGAGAAATAAGATCCTTTTCAGATAAACAAATGTTGAGGGACTTTGTTACCACCAGACCTGCCTTACAAGAGATATTGAAAAGAACACTAGATATAGAAAAGAAAGACCACTACTAGCTAATACAAAAACAGGTTTAAATATGCAGATCAGGGACACCATTAAGCAACCACACAAACAAGCCAGCATAATAACCAGCTAGCAAGACAATGACAGGATGAAATCCACACATATCCACACTAACCTTGAGTGTAAATGGGCTGAATGCCCCACTTAAAAGGCACAGAATGGCAAGCTGGATAAAGAGGTAAGATCCAATAGTACACTGTCTTCAAGAGTCCCATCTTACATGTAAGGATGCCCATAGGCTCAAAATAAAGGGATGGAGGAAAATCTACCAAGCAAATGAAAAACGGAAAAAAGTGGCATTGTAATCCTAATTTCAGACAAAACAGACTCCGAACCAACAAAGATCAAACCAGACAAAAAAGAGGATTACGTAATGGTAAATGGTTTGGTTCAACGGAAAGACTCAACTATCCTAAATACATATGCACCCAACACAGGAGCACCCAGATTCATAAAGCAAGTTCTTAGAGACCCACAAAAGATAGACTCCCACACAAAAATGGTAGAAGACTTCAACACTCCACTGACAGTATTAGACAGATTATCAAAGCAGAAAATTAACATGATATTTCAAGCCCTGAACTCAACATTGGACCAAATGGATTTGATAGACCTCTCCAAGAACTCTCCATCCAAAAACAGCAAAATATAATTATTTTCATGTCCACATGGCACATACTCTAAAATCAGCCATATAATTGGGCATACAACTATCCTCAACAAATACAAAATAACCAAAATCATACCAGACACACACTCAAACCACAATGTAATAGAAGAAAGACTGAGAAAATAAAGGTCAAGACTAAGAAAATCACTCAAAACCATGTAATTACCTGAAAATTAAACATGGTCCTACATGACTTTTGGGAAAACAGTGAAATTACGACAAAATTCAAGAAGTGCTTTGAAAGTAATGAGAACAAACATACAACATACCAGAATTTCTGGGACACAGCTAAGGGAATGTTAAGAGGGAAATTCATAGCACTAAATATCTACATCAAAAAGTTAGATCTCAAATTAACAACCTAACATCACAACTGAAAGCACTACAGAAACAAGAACAAATGAACCCCAAAGCTAGCAGAAGACAAAAAAATAACCAAAATCAGAGCTGAACTGAAGGAAACTGAGACACACACACAAAAACATGCAAACAATCAACAAATCCAGGACACATATACCCTCCTAAGACTGAACCAGGAAGAAATGGATGCCCTGAACAGACCAATAATGAGCTCCAAAATGGAATCAGTAATAAATAGCCTACCAACCAAAAAAAAAGTCCAGGACAAGATGGATTCGCAGCCAAATTCTACCAAATGTACAAAGAAGAGCTGTTACAATTCCTACTGAAACTATTCCAAAATATTGAGGAGGAGGGACTCCTGCTTAACTCATTCTAAGAGTCTAGCATCATCCCTATAACAAAACCTGGCAGAGACACAACCCGAAAAAAAAATCTTCAGGCCAATATCCCTGATGAACATTGATGGAAAAAATCCTCAACAAAATACTTGCAACCCAAACCCAGCAGCACATCAAAAAGCTAAACCAATAAAGTAGGCTTTCATCCCCAGGATGCAAGTTTAGTTAAACAGACACAAATCAATAAACGTGATTCATCACATAAATATACCATTCATTTTATTTCAAGTGAATTCTGTTTTCTTCCATGCTCACATCATCTTGATAAAAAACAATCCCTCTAAAACAGTGGCAGAGAGCTCTTGGCTTAATCAAGCAAAAATGGATAAATTTTAAAAGCTTTTATCTGGGCAACATTTGGAGTTGTCTAACTACTTTCATAGGTGTTGGCATCTTTTATCTTTAGCAGGCTCTGAATAGAGATTCATTTCCTTTTCAGACCACTTTGGTCTAAGATTCTGGAACCCTATATTGGGGTAAGGTGCAGTATTCCATCTGTTATCTTCAGGTTTTATGCCAAGAAGCTTGTTTAACCTAACTTCTCATCCTGAGGCATTCATTTCTAAATAAGTGCAGAGCTACACTCTGGCCAAGAACCTTGAGTTCAATAGCTGGAAGCTAGAGGCTGATTGCATCACCTTACATATAGCAGGAAGGGGGCAAAGGAAAGGTTGGAGCCAAGGGAAAAAGAAATTCACAAATTTCATTTTTATGCCAGCAAAGTTTATAGCATTAATGCAAACCATTTTGTTAAGGAATTACTTTTTTCATTTGCTGCCAAAGTTCACTCATCTCCTTTATTCACTTCTATATTCCGTCAGTCATCATGTTCTATTTATTTTACCCCTTTTGTATGTCTTAAGACAATTTACTTCTCACCATCTCCACTGCCATGACCTTTGTCTGAGCCAACACCACCTCTTGTCTAGATTAGTGCCATGGCTCTAAGTTTACCTCCTGATCTCTACTCCACCCCCTTCCTGTCTATTCTCTATACTTCCACAAGATTGGCGTTTAAAAACAGAAATTATGTAATGTCATGCCTCTACCCTTTCCCAGCCTCTGCCATACTTAACATCTTTCATTTACTTCTCATTGCTCTAGCACAAAAATAAATTTTCTTAATATAGCCTGTAGGCACAGCTTAGGCTCCTTCATGCCCACACCTGCAATATCATCTTTGCACTAAGCTCCCCTGCAGTTTCTATGCTCCAATCACACTAACCTTGTGTGTATGTATGTGTGGATTTTCTAGGCTAACATCCCTACAATAAAGATTTTTCCATATTCTTCTGACTAAATCACTCCTCTGTGGCACCTTCACCCCTATTTTTAAGTTAACTCTTTAGCATTTTTATTATCTTAAATATAATTTCCTTAGATAAGCCCTGACCCCTCAGACCATGCCAGTTATATATTCTCTTATATATTCTCATAGCACATGTACCTTTTCTTCATAGCACCTACCAGAGATTTGACTTTACATTTCTTTGTGTGTTTGATGATTGATTACTCTTTCTCTCCACTAGCAGATTGTAAGTTTCATAAAGGCAAAAGCTGTATCAACTTTACTTACCATGTTATCCCCAGATTCTAGCACACTACCTGGCACATAGTTGATGACTGGAATGAACACCCTAACTGGCTCGTGTGACCTTGGACAAGTCACTTAACCTCTCTGTGCTGCAGTTTCTTCATCTGTAAAAGGTAGATGTGGAAGAAGACAAGTAAAACTAGCTTACTAATACATTAAGAGATGCAGTGTGCTTGTGGAGGTGGTGTGATAAACAGAGATATGCCAGTTTGGGTGAGTACGATCCTTTTAGAATGATGCTGTCAGAGAAGAGAAGATACTGCTTGTGTGATCCAGAAAAGGAATTTGCAGTTATTAAGCAATTACTCTGTGTCAGGCTCTATGCTTGGCACTTGATATGCGTTATTTCACTGAATCTTCTCATTTGAAAGCTTGCAGAGTCAATCTACTTGGGACATATAAAGAAAGCAGTATGTCTCCCTCTCTCTTCCTACCTCTCTTTCAACATGATATCTGACTGAAATGCAGTCTAAAATGTCAGCAAGAATCACGCTATGTTCTGGTGATTAAGAAAATAATCAAACCTTATAGCACCTCTTTCTGCATGTAACTCATATCAGTAGACCTGGTTATGGACCACTGTTAACGTACCATTTTCAGTGCTAAATTTAACTTCTGTGTAATTCTTTTTTCCGTCACCTTAGTTAATGAATTAATTTCCCTAAAATGTTTTTGAGGCCAGCCAATTCTCTCATTTTACAGATGAGGGAACAAAAACAATGAGATTTCCTTAATGTCATAGCTGAATCACAAACCACTCAATATAATACACCTTGGGGAGATCAACTTTTTAAAGTCCTTCCAGGACATCTCCACTCAGCTGAGTGGCTCGATGTCATGATTCTCTGTGATGTCAGGAAGCAGATGTGGTAGCAACATGAATGGAGAAACTGAAGTTCAGACACTAGTGAGCACTGTAGAACTTTTATTTCTCTTGGAATTAATTCTCGGTAGCTGTAACATTATGGTAAAGTCATCCAGCATGATATATATAATAGAATGCACATTCATGTCTCCGCCATGATTTAATTGTATTCATAAACAACCCTTACTTCATTAGAACACCAAATTTCTCCATCAACCAGGAATAGAGAGCATTAAGTGGATGTAAAATAGGTGGCAGAAGGTCTCATAATTTGTATTTGGGTTTAGTATTTTATTCTAATGGATATTTTTCTTTTAATCTATGGCAGGATAAATTGAACAGGGACCTATGTACATAATTAATTTCTATTTTCTTTCTGACAGTTACGATTTCCCCCCTTTCTGGTCAAACAGAATGTTATGTTGCAATGATAATGTTGAGATGTTTGTGGAGTGGGAAGCGAGAGAAATCATGTAATTATTTTGAAAAAGATGTTCAGCACCACGACTGTTAAACTTACTGATCAGCTTTTGTTTTGCTGGCTCCACATTTAGGCAGATGTCATAGATCAAAAGACAGTTTCATATTCGAAATTGCATTGATCTTTTACAAAAAGCACATTTTTAAGACTATGTATTAGGCATATCCTACACCTACCACTTTTCTAGTTTTCTGTCCTAGACAATAACCATAGACTATCAGAATGGTACAATATCCTCAAGGATCAAATAAATAATATTGATCCCAGGAAAAATGATTTGAGACCTGTGGAACAGAATAGAGAACCCAGAAATAAATCTAATCAGTTATAGCCAACTCATGTTTTACGAAGGTGCCAAGAACATACACTGAGGAAAGAAGAGTCCCTTTAATACATGATGCTGGGAAAAATGGATATTCATATACATAAGAATTAAGCTAGATCCCCATCTTTTACCATATATAAAAGTCAACTCAAAGTGGACTAAAGATTTAAAGGTAAGGCCTAAAATTATAAAACTATTAGAAGAAAGCATCTGGGAAATGCTACATAACGTGGGTCTGGGCAAAAATGTTTTGGCCAAGACCTCAAAAGCCTATACTTTCAACATAATATCTGACTGAAATGCAGTCTAAATGCAATAAAAGCAAAAATAGACAAATGGGATTACATCAAGCTAAAAAGCTTCTGCACAGCAAATGAAACAATCAGCAAGGTAGAGAAACGACCTATAGAATGGGATAAAAATTTTGTAAACTATCCACTTGGTAAGAGATTAATAACTATAATATATAAGGAATTCAAACAACTCAATAGCAAAATAAAAACCCTCAAGTAAGCCAATTAGAACATGGGCAAAAAAAACCCAGTTATTTTTCAAAAGAAGATATACAAATGGCCAAGAACTACATGAAAAAATGCTCACCATCATTTATCATTAGGGCAATATATATCAAAGCAACATTGAAATATCAGTCTCCTCAGCTAAAATAGCTATTATCAAAAGGACAAAAAGTCACAAGTGCTGGCAAGGATGTAGAGAAAGGGGAACTCTTAGGCACTGTTGGTGGGAATGTAAATTAGTACAGCCATTATGAAAAACAATACAAAAGTTCCTCCAAAAACTAAAAATATAACTACCATGTGATCCAGCACTTCCACTATTGAGTATATATCCAAAAGAAAGGAAATAGGTATATAAATGAGATATCTGCACTCCCACGTTTATCGCAGCACTGTTCACAATAGCCAAAATATGTAATCAACCTAAGTGCCCATCAATGAATAAATGGATAAAGAGAATGTAATATATATTATATATATATATATATACACACACACACACACACACAATGGAATTCTATTTGGCCATAAAAATAATGAAATTATGTCATTTGTAGCAACATGGATGGAACTGGAGGTCATTATGTTAAGGGAAATAAGCCGGGCAGATTGTAATCCCAGCACTTTGGGAGGCCGAGGCGGGCGGATCACGAGGTCAGGAGATCGAGACCACGGTGAAACCCCGTCTCTACTAAAAATACAAAAAATTAGCCGGGCGTGGTGGAGGGCGCCTGTAGTCCCAGCTACTCGGAGAGGCTGAGGCAGGAGAATGGCGGGAACCCAGGAGGCGGAGCTTGCAGTGAGCTGAGATCGCGCCGCTGCACTCCAGCCTGGGAGACAGAGCAAGACTCCGTCTCAAAAAAAAAAAAAAAATTTTTTATTATAGGCACAATGTTTTACAGCACATTTCTAGAACTTACTCATCTTGCCTAACTGAAAATTGTACCTGCTAAATAGCAACTCTCGATTACCCCGTCTCCTCAGCCCTGGCAACCACCATTCTATTCTCTACTTCTATGAGTTTGGCAATTTTTGACACCTCATATTAGTGGAATCATACGGGATTTGTCCTTCTATAATTGGCGAATTTTGCTTAGCATAATATTCTCAAGGTTCATCCATGTTGTTGCAAATGGTAGAATTTCCCTCCCTTTTTAAGGCTGAATAAGATGCTGAGGGGTCTTCAAAAAGTTCATGGAAAATACATTTTATGGAAACAATTATGCATGGATTTAGAAACATTTTTTACACTAAATAAATTCATATTAACTTGTTACAGCACGTCTAAACAGGATCTAGCTTGAGGCACTAAGTAGCATAAGACATCAGTTTAAAAAGAGCCCCTCTCAGAGCAACATAAATTCTGCTAAAATTAAAGCAAGCACAAACGTTAAATTTATGTAGAAGCTTGGGTGGAAAATGGTGAATTCATTTATGCTTTACAAAAAGTTTATGGGGCAATGCTTCAAGTAAATTAGCAGTTTGCAAATAGATAATGCATGTTAAAAAAGGACGAGACAACGAAGATGAAGCCCACAGCAGCAGACCATCCACATCTATTTGCAAGGGAAAAAAAAGTCTTGTTCCTTTCCTACTTGAAGAGGACCAACAATTAACAGCAGAAACAGTAGCCAACATCGTAGACATCTCACTTGCTTGAGCTTACACAATTCTGACTGAAAAATTTAAGTTGAGCAAACTTTCCACTCAATAAATACCAAAACCATTGCACCCACATCAGCTGCAGACAAGAGCAGAGCTTTCAATGGAAATTATACACAAGTGGGATTAAGACCCTGAAGCATTTCTTCAAAGATTTGGAACAAGAGATTAAATATGGCTTTACTAGTATGACTCTGAAGACAAATAATAATTAAAGCAATGTCTACCAAGAGATGAAAGTAGTCCAGTCAATGCAAAAGCAGACCAGTCAAGGGCAAATGTCATGGTAATAGTTTTTTGGGATGCTTAAGGCATTTTGCTTGTTGACTTTATGGAGGGCCAATGAATGATGGCATCTGCTTAATGTAAAAGTGTTTAGCAGAAAAACACCCAAGAAAGCTCCACCAGAGAGTCCTTCTCCACCATGACAATGCTTTTGCTCATTCTTATCATCAAACAAGGGAAATTCTGCAAGTGTTTTGATGGGAAATTATTAATCCTCCATTTTGCAGTCCTGATTTGGCTCTACTTCTTTTTGTTTCCTAATCTTAAAAAGTATTTAAATGGCACACATTTTTCTTTAATTAATAATGCAAAAAAGACTGCATAATATGGTTAAATTCTGAGGACCCTAAGTTCTTTAGGGATGGACTAAATGTCTGGTATCATTATTACAAAAGTGTGTTAAACTTGATGGCGCTTATGTTGGATAATAAAGCTTATACTTATTTTTATCTTTTAATTCAATTTTTCTATGACTTTTTTGCCATCCTCTCATATTTTATGTATATACCTCATTTTTATTATCTGTTCATCATCAATGGGCATTTAGGTTGTTTCTATATCTTTGCTATTGTAATACTGCAGTGAACATGAATTGTAATTATCTCTTCAAAAGCTGGATTTCAATTCTTTGGAATATATATTCCCAGAAGTGGGATTGCTAGATCATATGGGGAGGTCTATTTTTAATTTTTTGAGGACCCTTCATACGTTTTTTTCATAGTGGTTGAACCATTTTACATTTGTACCTATGGTTGTACAAGGGTTCCCTTTTCTGCACATCCCCAACAGCATGTGTCATCTTTCGTTTATTTGCTTGTTTTTATAATAGCCATCTTAACAAGTGTGAGATAGTATCTCATTGTGGTTTTGATTTGTATTTCCCTGATGATTAGCAATTTTGCACATCTTTTCATATGACTTGGGCAAATGTATGTATTATTTGAATATATGTTTATTCAAGCCCTTTGCCCATTTTTAAATATTTTTTCTTTAAATATAGAAGATCTTTCTATATTTTGAATATTAACCATTTATCTGGTGTATGGTTAGCAAATATTTTCTCCCATTTTATAGGTTGCCTTTTCACTCTGTTGTTTCCTTCACTCTGCAGAAGCTTTTTAGTTCAATGTAGTTCCCCTTATTTTGCTTTTGTTACCTGTACTTTGGGTGCCATATCAAAGAAATCATTCCTGAAACCAATGTCATGAAGCTCTTCTATGTTTTCTTCTGAGTTTGACAGTTTTAGGTCTTACATTTAAGCCTTTAATCTATTTTTAGTTGAGTTTGTCTATGGCATAAGTCTCCAATTTCATTCTTTTGCATGTGCATATCCAGTTTTCCCAGGACCATTTGTCAAAAAGACAATATTTTTCCTACTATGTATTCTTACCACCCTTAACAAAGATCACTTAATCATATGTACATGGGTTTGCTTCTGGGCTCTATTCTGTTTCATTGAGCTATATATCTGTACTTATGCCAGTACCATACTGTTTTAATTACTATAGCTTTATAGTATATTTTGAAATCAGGACATGTGTTATCTCCAGCTTTGTTATTCTTTTTCAAGACTGATTTGGCTATTTGAGTCATCTGTGGTTCCATATGAATTTTAGATTTGCTTTTTTCTATTTCTGTAAAAAAATGCTATCAAAAATTTTGATAGAAATTGCATTGAACTTGTAGATAGCTTTGGATACTATGGACATTTTAACACTATCAACTCTTCCTATCCATGAGCACAGGATATCTTTCCATTTATTTGTGTTTTTTTTTATCAGTGTTTAATAGTTTTGATTACGTCTTTCATCTTCCTTTATTTTATTCTTTTTGATACTAATGCAAATGAACTTTTCTTACTTTCCTTTCCAGATTCTTCACTGTTAATATTTAGAAACATTATGCATAGATAATGTATACAAACACAATGCAACTGATTTTTACATGTTGATTTTGTATCCTGCAACTTTGCTGAATTAGTTTATTAGTTCTGTTTTTTTTCTTTCTTTGGAGTCTTTAGGGCTTTCTACATGTAAGATCGTTTCATATGCAAACAAATAATTTTTCTTCTTTTCTAGTTATCATGTTTTTTATTTCTCTTTCTTACCTAATTGCTCTGGCTAGGACTTCCAGTACTGTGGTGAATAGAAGTAGCAAACATGGGCATCCTTGCCTTTTTCCTGATCTTAAAGGTAAATCTTCCTGTTACTATTGAGTATGATGCGAGCTGTAGGATTTTCATGAATGGCATTTATTATGGTGAGGAAATTCCCTTCTACTCCTAGTTTGTTGAGAGTTTTTATCACGAAAGTGTGTTGCATTTTTGCAAATGTTTTTCTGTATCTATTGAAATGATCATGTGATTTTTATCCTTCATTCTGTTGATGTGGTATGTCTCATTAACTGATTTTAATATGTTGAACTGTTCTTGCCACCCAGGGATAAATCCCACTTGATCATGGTGTATAATACTTTTTTTAAAAAAATGACTCGAAGCTTTTAAGTTCAGGAATACATGTTCAGGATGTGCAGCTTTGTTGAACATGTATCATGGGTTTGTTGTACAGATGATTTCATCACCCAGATATATTAAGTTTAGTATCCATTAGTTATTTTTCCTGATCCTCTCCTTCCTCCCACCTTCTACCCTCTGATAGGCCCCAGTGTGTGTTGTTTTAATGTACTCTTGAATTTGGTTTGTTAGTATTTTGTTCAGAATTTTAACATCAATATTTATCAGTGATATTGGCCTGTTTTTTTTTTTTTCCTCAGTGAGTTTTCCTTCCTCTTCAAGTTTTTAAAGGAGTTTGAGAAACAGTAGTGTTACTTCATCTTTAAATCATCTTTAAATGCTTGGTAGAATTCCCCAGTGAAGCCATCTGTTCCTGGACTTTTCTTCTTGGGAGATTTATGATTACTGATTAAATCTACTTGTTTTTTATCTGTTCAGATATTTTATTTCCTCATGATTCAGTCTGGTAGGCTGTATGTTTCTAGAAATTTATCCATTTCTTCTAGATTAATATGGAGCTAAACAATTGTTCATAGTAGTCACTTATGATCCTTTTTGTTTCTGTTGTAGCAGTTAAAATATCTCCTCTTTAATTTCTGTTTTTACTTGAGTGTTCTCCCTTTTTAAATTTAGTCTAGCTAAATTTTTTCAATTCTGTTTATCTTTTCAAAAACCCAACTCTTAGTTATGCTCATTTTTTCTATTATTTTTCTATTCTCTACTTTAATTATTTCTTCTCTAATCCTTATAATTTTCTTCCTTCTACTAACTTTGGGCTTAGTTTATTCTTTTTCTCTAATTCCTTGAGTTGTAAAGTTCAGTTGCTTAAAGATCTTTATTTTTTAATATAAGCATTTATCACTATAAACTTCCCTCTTAGTACTGCTTTTGCTGTATCTCATAGTTTTTGGTATGTTATGTATTAATTTGCATTTTTCTAAAGATATTTTCTAATTTCAATTTTGATTTCTTCTTTGGCCCACTGATTATTCAGGAGCAAGTTCTTTAATTTTCACATAGTTTTAATTTTTCTAGTTTTCCTTCTGCTATTGATTTCTAGTTTCATTCCACTGTGGTCATAGAAGATACTTAGTATGATTTTAATCATCTTAAATTTGTTAAGACTTGATTTGTGGCTTAACATGTTATCTATTCATAGGAATGTTCCATTGAGAAAAACGTATATTCTGCTGCTGTTTGAAAGAATGTTCTGTATATGTCTGTTCAGTTCATTTGAGACACAGTACTTTTCACTCCCACTATTTCCTTATTGATTTTCTGTCTCAGTGTTCTATTCATTATTGGAGATGGAGTATTGAAGTGTCCTACTACTGTGGTATTGCTATCTATTCCTCCCCTCACCCATGACAAGGTTTTATATATTTAGATGCTCTAGTGTTGGGCTCATATCTAATTGTAATTTATATATCTTCCGGGTGAATTATCCTTTTTACCCATTCATAATGTCCTTCTTTTTCTCTTGTGGAAGTTTTTGACTTAAGTCTATTTTGTCTGACATAAATCTAACCACCACTGCTCTCATTGTTTACCATTTGCATGAAATACCATTTTTTCCATCCTTTCAACTTCACCCTGTGTGTGTCTAAAGTGAATCTCTGTAGACAGTATATACTTACTTTTTTAAATTGATTTAGCCACTGTTTACCTTTTAATTTGCCTGTTCAACCCATTTTTATGTAATACAATTATTCATAAGACTTACTATTGCCATTTATTATTCTTTGTCCTGAAATTTTGTCCCTTTTCCTCTCTTGCTGCTTTCCTTCGTTTATTGATTTCTTTGTATTTACATTCTTTGATTCCTTTTTCTTTCTATGTGTTTGTGTGTGTGTCTTTGTAGGTATTTTGTTTGTGCTTATCATTGCACTTACATACAATTTCTTATAGTAGTGTATTTTATTATTTAACTTCAATTGCATACCAAAATTTTTTTCTTTACTACTTCCTCCTTATTTTATGTTATTGATATCACTGTTTACAACTTTTTATATTGTGTATCCATTAACGTTTAATTTGTTGCTATTTTTAATATTCTTTAACTTTTATACTAGAATTAAAAATAATTTACCAAACACTGTTACAGTAGTACATTTTGTCTATATATTTATTTTTCCAGTAGGTTTTATATTTTCACATATGTTGTGGTCTAAATACTTTCGTACCCTCAGATATGCTGAAATCCTAATCCCAACATGATGATAGGAGGTGGGGCCTTTGGAACATCATAAGAGTGGAGACTTCATAAATGGGATTAGTGTCCTTAAAAATGAGACCCCAGATAGCTCTCACTCTATTTCTGCCATGTGGAGATACAAGAAGTCAGCTTCCTGCAACCTAGAGTAAGACCTTCACCAGAATCTATCCATGCTGGCACTCTGATCTTGGACTTTCAACCTTCAAAACTATGAGAAATAAACGTTGTTCACCTCACTCTGTTTATGGTAAGCTGTTATAATAGTCAGAGCTGACTAAGAAAGAAACTGGCACCAAGAAGTGGGTACTACCGTAAAACAAAACAAAACAAAAAACTAAAAATTTTGAGGTGGTTTAAGAACTGGGGAATGGTAAGAGTCTAGAAGAGTTTTGAAGTGTATGCTAAAAGTTGAGAATATTGTGGAAAGACATTAAAATGTGATTCTGGTGAGAGCTCAGAAAGAAAAGAGGAGAGCTTCCATCTTCATAGGGAATACATAAATCATCATTTACAAAATGTTGGTATAAATATGGACAAGAAAGGCCATTCTGATGAGGTCCCGGATGAAAATAAAGAATATGTTATTGGACAATAGAGAAAAGGTGATCTTTGTTATACAGTGGCAAAGAATTTGACTTAACTGTGTTCATGTTCTGTTGTTTTGTAATAAACAAACAGAACTTGTGAATGATTAAATTGGATATTTAGCTGATGCGAATTATCAAAGGGGTTCCTCCTGACTGTGTTTATAGTAAAATGTGAAAAGACAGAAGTTACTTAAAGAGAGAATTATTAAGCAAAAGGGAACTAGAACTTAAAGGTGTGGAAAATTCTCAGGCTTTCCATGCTGCTAAAAACATCACAAAACGTGTACTGAAGAGAGCACTAAGAGTATGGCTGAGCAAACATTTGATGAGGAGATTAATATGGGTGTCAAACACTGACTTAATCACCTACTTCGACAGGAAAACCTAGTTTAAACTAAATTAAAGAAGATTGCCAGACCTTTTGGATTTTATAAGACAGACCCTATAGGTATTTTGCTATAAGCATGTTCTATTTTTCAATACAAGGGAAGAACCAACATGAAAGCATTTCAGAGAATATCAAGGATGCCTCCTGACTTTCAAAATTGTGGGTGAACCACCTCACCTTCAACAGACCATATGACCTCCACTCAATGCTATGGGGGCAGGACCTTCTAAAACGATGGGAGCTCAAAACCTGCCCAGGAGAACCCTGCGGGCAGGACTCTCATGCTCATGGGTCTGGAACATGGTACCATTGCCCAAGTGGGCCTGAAGGGAAGAGTATGGAATCAAGGAGAATTATTCTGTGATAAGTTATTATAGCAGCTCAAACTGACTAAGTACTTTTTACTTATTTTATTTTATACTTTAAGTTCTGGACATGTGTAGAATGTGCAGGTTTGTTACATGGGTATAGATGTGCCATGGTGGTTTGCTGCACCCATCAACCCATCATCTACATTAGGTATTTCTCCTAATGCTACCCCTCCCCTAGCCCCTCACCCCCTTACAGGCCCCGGTGTGTAATGTTCCCCTCCCTGTGTCCATGTGTTCTCATTGTTCAGCTCCCACTTATGAGTGAGAACATGCGGTGTTTGGTTTTCTCTTCTTGTGTTAGTTTGCTGAGAATGATGGCTTCCAGCTTCATCCATGTCCCTGCAAAGGACATGAACTCATCCTTTTTGGTGGCTGCATAGTATTCCATGGTGTATATGTGCCACATTTTCTTTATGCAGTCTATCATTGGTGGGCATTTGGGTTGTTTCCAAGTCTTTGCTTTTGTGAACACTGCCACAATAAACATACGTGTGCGTGTGTAAGACAAAGTACTTTTATGTTACTCTTTAGCATCATTCCATTTCAACTTGAAGAACTCCTTTTATTATTTCTTATAAAGCAGGTCTGGTAGTGATGAACTCTCAACTTTTGTTAGTCTAGGAAAGTCTTTATCTGTTCTTCATTTTTGAAGGACACTTTTGCTAAGTATAATCCTGGTTGAATGTTTTTTTCTTTCACCACGTTGAATCTACATGTGATCCTGTTCACTTCTGTCTTGCATGGTTTTTCTTGAAAAATCCACTGATAGTTTTATGGAGGTTTCTTTGCATGTGGTGAGTCACTTTTCCGGTTCCTAAAAAATACTAAAAATAGAGTTTTACCATATGATCCAGCAATCCCACTTTTAGGTATATACCCCAAAGAAAGGAAATCAAAATATTGAAGAGCTATCTGCACTCTCATGTTTATTGCAGCACTATTCACAATAGGCAATATTTGGAAGCAATCTAAGTGCCCATCAGTGGATGAATGAACAAAATGAGGTACATATACACGATGGAGTACCATTCAGCCATAAAAAAGAATGATACCCTGTCATTTGCAACAACATGGATGGAACTGTAGGTCATTATGTTAAGTGAAATAAGCCAGGCACAGAAAGACAAACCTCACATGCTCTCACTTATTTGTGGAAGCTAAAAATTGAAACACTTTATTTGTTCTTAGTGGCCTCCAGGAATCATTTATATACCAGGTTCTGTCAGTGCTCCAAGACAAGGGGAACAGAAGCCAGTTCTTTGTGCAACCACCAGAGAAGTTGGGGCACCGGATGGACAGTTCAACTCCTTCCCTTCCTTAAGAGAAGCTAGGATCTTGGAGTTTTTGTCCACTTTCTTTGTGCTGAACTGGGAGGAAGGGCCATAATGACTAATAGCCCAAATCACCATCTCTGATTTCACTGGTTCCCAGGCAGCTAAAGTATATCAGGTTCCATCACTGTTACAAAACAGGCAAGACTGAAGTCAGTTTTCTAGAAAGTCCTCAGAGAACTTGGGGTATTGAACATGTAGTCCAACTCTGTTCCTACTTAGGGAGGAGATGGGAGTTGAAAGGTTTCCTCCTGATTATACGGCAATGTGATGGGGGTAGGTATAGTGAATGTATCAAATTTCCCTACTGGCTTTGATGTGGCTGGTTTCACTCTTGCCCAGGATATAGTAGCCTGTCAACTGGTTTCTGAATTTCCCACAAAGGGAATTTTCTCATGTTTTGTTGTCGAATCAGTGTGTACCAATTCCACCATCTTCCTGACATCGTTCAGTTCATTTTTGAAATTGTGAGCTATAATATAGTTAGAAGTGTCTTGTGGTCTACGGGAATTGGTTTCATATCTCAATTAAATATCTTAACTTTTAAAATATATATATCTTTTTAAATTCATTTCCTGATGAATTTCTAACAAAATACATAATGTTGAAATAATAATTTACCTTATCACTTCTCTACCTAAATATGGTTTTATTTCTTTGCAAAAATTCAAGTAGTTTTATAGCTGGCTAAAATCACAAGCTCAGGCCCTATTATTATGTTGGTGCAAAAGTAATTGCAGTTTTGGCCATTACTTTCATCTGCAAAAAACCACAATTACTTTTGCACCAACCTAATAAAAATTATTTATATATATTTTTGGACATCTTATTTCAGGCTACACAGTTTATTGATTGCACTTGACCATTGAGAGGAAACATCAAATTCATTATGTTTTTGACAAAAAATGTCACTGAGTATTTTCTGTTTTGTTATGTTTTAAACTGCAAATAGTTTTTTTCTCCTTTTTAATTTTGCTCTGTCACAGCAAACTGCAATTACCATTCATTGAGAAATTTTTAACATACTTTCTTCCACTCTTTTTTTTTTTTTATTGCTCTGGTTGTGCTTTTAGCTTCCACATCTCCATTCAATTCTGTATCTACAGTATGCTTCATTTTAAATTTCAATTTTTCTCATGCTTTTTTTTAACTAGAAAAATAATTTAACTATATTGTATTTTTAAAATAAGTATTTTAATAACCAATTACAATTTATATAGTATGACTATAAATCATACTGTCTGCAAAAAATGTGAAAATAAACATATTACTATCTTATGTCAGTGCTTAGAATAAATCATTTAAACTGAATCAATGTCTTGATACTAACTAGACTGATGATGTAATTATGTGTAATACTAAAAATGACACATGAATATGACATAAAAACTCTAATGCAAGAATAGTATCTTTCTTGTATGTGAATCAATGGTAAAATAAAATGTGTTCCTACCAAAATAATAAAGTTGTATCTAATAGAAAACATTTTATATTTCAGGTGCTTAATAGCCACACATGACTAGTAGCTACCATACTGGACAGTATAGGTATTAGGTTGCAGACAGCATGCCTGATATTACTTGATGTGGCTCATCTACTACTATGCATAAGACTTAGCCTATTAGTTTATTCAAATATTTGGTCAATCGAAAGAAAAAATGTTAATCTATCTGGCTGTTGCAGGTAACTGTTGGAACTGCATTTAGTTACATGTATCTAGTACCACTCTTTTGCACTGACTATATGGCAAACAAACTTGGAAAACAATTAACCTATGAATTTAATCTTAAAATACTAGCATGGTAAGATAACTATAAATTCATATGGAAGAGAAAAATCCTTCCAAATAGTCAATAACATTTGTTAAACCAAGAATAATGAGACGAAAGTTGTCATACTAAACTTCAAAACCCTTTAAAGCTACATAGTATTTAATATATCGTCTTACTGGCACAAGAGCAGAGTATTCAACACATAAATATGGTACAATTAGAAATCCACTTAGAAAAAGATAATGTAGGCCTTGATTTTATCCCATATGCAAAAAACTCCAGACGGATGAAAGAGTTAAACATATAATTACAAAACTGTGCATTTTTAGAAAAAAAAATCTTAGAAGAGGAAAGGGCACAAAAACAAAGATTCACAAGTGAAGGCTGGCAGATTTTTTTCCGCATAAAATTAAAATATTTTACACAATAAAAGTAAAGAAAAAATAAGTTTGGAGAATATACCTATTGCATAAATAATAAGCAAAGGATCATCATTCAAAACAAAATTACTACAAATCAATAAGATAAAATTTGGCAAAAAAATATGAACAGGAAATTCAAAGAATTATAACAAAGGATCAATAAGCATAAGATGTTAAACCTCACGAATAATACAATAAATATACATTAAAATAAAAATAAGATTTTACCCCATGTTTGGCACCACTGAAAAAGGTGTATAATATTATACGGTTATTTAATAAAATAGTATGGGTTCTTTCATATACAATTGATGACTATGTATTTGTATAGCTTATTGAGATGGCAACTTGGCAACATCTACAAATTTTTAAATTGCATAATTTTGACCCTACAATTCTTCTAAGAACCTGTTCTATTTAAATATACACGTGCATATATATACCGTAGTTCCTCTGTATCTGTGTGGGATTAGCTTCAGGACCTCTCATGGATGCCAAAAATCTGCAAATGCTCGAGCCCCTGATATAAATGATGTAGTATTTGTACATCCTTCTGTATAGTTTAAGTAATCTCTAGATTACTTATAATACCTAATGCAATGGAAGTCCTATATAAGCAGTTGTTATAGTGTACCGTTTAGGGAATAATGGCCAAAAAAAAGCCTATACATGTTCGGTACAAATGCAATTGAAAAAGAATATTTCTGATCCGTGATTGGTTAAATCCACACATGCAGAACATATGAATAGAGAGGGCCAACAGGATAGATAGATAACAGACATACAAAATTTAACAAGGTTCTTGACTTCAGTCAGACCAATTCTACAATTACACATCATACAAATATATGCATTTCACATATTTTTTCCCATGCGTAATTCCATGCTTTTTCTTTCCTGGAGAACGTTTCTTCCTCCTTTCCTCCAATTTCTATGCACTATTTCCTTCACAATCCTCTTTTCTCAAGAAATCTGCCTTAAGCTAACCTATAGTAAACATAAATTGTATCCCTTTATGTAAATTCAGAATTTATAATAAAATTAATTACATTCATAGAGTAGCAAACATAGGAAGATTGCTTAGGAAAAATGTAGTCTGGTGGCTTTAACATTTATATTAGCCATTGTATTAGTCAGGGTTTTACAGAGAAACAGAATCAAGAGGATGTGTATATATACATGAAGAGCTTTCTTATAAGGAATTGGCTCATGTGATTATGGAAGCTGGACAGTCAAAATCTGCACAGTGTGAACCAGCAGGCTGGAGATCCAGGGTACTTGATGCTTCAGATGATGTCTTAAGGCAATATGCTGCAGAAGTCCCTTTTGCTTGGGAAGTCCAGGCTTTTTGTTCCGTTCAGGCCTTCAACTGATTGGACAAAGCCCACCCACATTATGGAGGGCAATCTTCTTACTCAAAGTTCACCAATGTAAATTTATTTATTTATGTATTTATTTATTTATTTTTATGTTTCACAGTGTTTGCTCTTTATATTTTCCATTGTTTTCTTAGAGTGGTTGTACCCAGCTCAAAAGGAATGGCATTTTATCACTCTTGATACATATAATGGATGTGACCATTTTTTATTTTGCCAACTCAATAGGTGAAAAATAGCACTTCAATATCTTTTATTTGATTATAGCCAAGACTGCACATCTCTTGAGTATGGCTTCTTTTTCACAGAAAAGGAAAACTTTTTTAAAACTAAGCAGTTCCAACAGAATCCATTTCATTTTCTGTGTCTAGTTTTCCCATGGACCAATGTGTTTACCTTGGGCATATAATTTTTGCTTGTATATCTGAAAACAGTTATACTAAGAGATATTTTGTCTGTGTGTTTATTAGATATCTTTTTATTTATTATTTTTATTTAAAAATATTTTAACTTTTATTTTAGGTTTAGGAGTATATGTGCAGGTTTGTTATATAGGTAAACTCATGACTCGGGGATTTGGTGTACAGATGGGTAGGCCCCAGTGTCTGTTCTCCCTCTCTCTGTTCATGTGTTCTCATTATTTAAGTCCCACTTATAAGTGAGAACATGCAGTTTTTGCTTTTCTGTTTCTGCATTAGTTTACTAAGGATAACGGCCTCCAGCTTCATCCATGTCCCTGCAAAGAACATGATCTCATTCTTTTTTTGGCTACATAGTATCCCATGCAGCCACATTTTCTTTATCCAATCTAGTATTGATGGAGATTACGTTGATTCCATATCACCTTTGCTATTGTGACTAGTGCTGCAATTAATATATATGTTCATGTGTCTTTAAGGTAGAATGATTTATATTTCTTTGGGAATATAAATCCAGGTAGTGGGATTTCTGGGTTGAATGGTAATTCCGTTTTTAGTTATTTGAGGAATTGCCACACTGCTTTCCACACTGGTTGAACCAATTCACACTCCCAGCAGCAATGTGTAAGTGTTCCCTTTTCTCCACAACCTTACCAGCATCTGTTATTTTTTGACTTCTTAATAGTAGCCATTCTGACTGGTGTGAGATGGTATCTCATTGTGGTTTTGATTTGCATTTCTCTAATGATCAGTGATACTGAGCATTTTTTCATATGCTCGTTGGCTGCATGTATGTCTTCTTTTGAAAAGTTTCTGTTCTTTTGTCCACTTTTTGATGGGATTGTTTTTTGCTTATATGTTTAAGTTCCTGGTAGATTCTAGATATTAGACCTTTGGCAGATGTGGTTTGCAAATATTTTCTTCAATTCCGTAGGTTGTCCGTTTACTCTGTTAAAATAGTGTGCAGAAGCTCTTAAGTTTAATTAGGTCGAGTTTGTCCATTTTTGCCTTTGTTGCAATTGCTTTTGGAATTTTGGCATGAAATCTTTGCCAGTTCCTACGTCCAAAATGGTATTTCCTAGGCTATCTTTCAGAGTTTTTATAGTTTTAGGTTTTACATTTAAGTCTTTAATCCATCTCTAGTTGATTTTTGTACACGGTGTAAGAAAGCGGTCCAGTTTCAGTCTTCTGCATATAGCTAGCCAGTTATCCCATCATTTACTGAATAGGGAGTCATTTCCCTATTGCTTGTTTTTGTAGATGTGTGGCTTTTATCTGGGCTCTCTATTCTGTTTCATTGTTCTATGTGTTTGTTTTTATACAGTACCATGCTGTTTGGGTTACTGTAGCCTTGTAGTCCAATTCTTACCAGTGTTTCTTGACTCAAACGTTACTGTGGACAAGTAACTGACAATTTATTTTCTCTATATTGTGACCTTAGGCTTGAGGAAGAAGGGATCGGGAGAAAAGACATATAAGTTGCAACTATGTCTAGGTAATTTTTTTTAATGTCTTGCTGCTTAGTAAAATAAAAAGGGGAAATTACTGGTTATCTCATATTGTAAGCCTTTTTTGTTTATTCCCTAATTTTTATGTGCACCCGAGCCTCATCACCATAGATAGGCAGGAGTTACTTGAAGCAGGATTATACCCTTGTTATTCTGAAATACTCTCATAAAGCTTACCCAGAATTTTGAAATTTTAATAATGAAAAGTGAATAAACAAACATATAATGCAGGGCTTTGGAAAAAGTAGCATCTCCTTCCATAAGTGTCAACTGCTAAGCCATTTCCAGATGAAATATGATGAGGGACAGTATAATATAGTGGCCACTGACATGGGCCATGGAGTAGACAGATGGGATTTTGTATTCTGCCTTCCCCACTTACTAGAGACAGTTCATAACCATTTATGTGCCTCAATTCCTTCATCTGTCAAAAGGAGATACTAATAGTAGCCACCATGCAGAACTGTAGTGAGAATTAAACATGGAAATGCACACAAAATTCTCAACGCAGTTTTTGGCAAGTATTCAAAAGTAAGTATTCAAAAATATGGGCAAATTAGATAATATTTATCTAAGCAATCACACATGAATCCTCATCGAGCATTTGAGATAAGTGCAGTCATCCCATGGTCTCCCTGGGGATTGGTTCTAGGATCCCTGGTGTATATCAAAATCTGCGCAAGCTCAAGTCACTGATATAAAATGGCATAGTATTTGCATATAACCTATGCACAGCCTCTTGTATACTTTAAAGCATCTCTAGATTACATATAATACAATGTAAATGCTATGTAAATAGTTGTTATACTGTATTTTATCTGTATTATTTTTTAGTATTGACCTGTTTTTTTTTAGTACACTCATGTGTTGCTTAACAAAGGGGATACGTTATAAGAAATGCAACATTAGGTGATTTCATCATTTTGTAAACATCCTAGAGTGTACTTACACAAACCTAGATGGTATAGCCTACTACACACCCAGCTATGTGGTATAGCCTATCACTTCTACGCTACAAACCTGTACAGCATGTTACTATACTGAATACTGTAGGCAATTGTAACACAATGGTAAGTATTTATGTATCTAAACATAGAAAAAGTATAATAAAATATGGTATTATAATTTTATGGGATCACTGCCATATGTATGGTCCATCATTGATTGACTATGTGGTACGTGACTATATTTTTAATCCACTGTTAGTTCAATCCACAGAGCTGGGACCCACGGGTATGAAGGTCCAACTGTAACACTATCATCACCATTTTACAGAAGAGAAAACTGAGGCAGATGGGCAAAGTGACCTGCCTAGGGCCACACAACTAGTTAAGCTGAAGAGCAGGGTCTCAAACCCATAGTGTCTGTCTCCAGAAACCATGTACTTGGCAACAACATTACACTGCCTCTTGAGATGCAGTTGAGTTTCTATTTCTATAATTCCTTCTACGGGAGATGAGAAATATCCTCTCTAAAAATTGAGAAGCTTTTTCCCTTGTTAAAGGGACTCTAGGCTTCAACAAATGGTTCGGGGTTGTGTTTGGGGGGAACGGAAGTCTTTCCAGGATCTGAAAAGTCACTGGCAGCTACCTCCTCCCTTATTATTTTTTTTATTTTTTATTTTTATTTTTTTTTTCAGACAGAGTCTTTCTCTGTCCCCCAGGCTGGAGTGCACTGGCGCGATCTCGGCTCACTGCAAGCTCCGCCTCCCGAGTTCCACCACCCTGGCTAATTTTTGGATTTTATAGAGACGGGGTTTCACCTGTTACCAGATAGTCTCACTCTGACCTCATGATCCCCCCACCGGCCTGGCTTGAGCCACCGCGCCCGGCCCCTCCTCTCTTTATTAGAAGGCCTTCCTTTTTGCTGGCCAATTATTTTTATTTTTTAATGATACATAATAGATATACACATCTATTATGTACCATGTATTTGGGGGGTACATGTGATAATTTAATACATTCATATAATTTGTAAAGATCAAATCAGTGTACTTAGGATATCCACCATCTTAAATATTTGTCTTTTCTTCATGCTAGAAACATTCAAATTATTCTCTTTTAGGTATTTTATAATACAGATTATTATAAACAGTAATCACACTATTGTTCCATCAAATACTATGTGTTATTTTTTCTATCACACTGTTATTTGTACCCATTAATCAACCCCCCAATCCCTCCTCCCTGCTATCCTTCCTGTCCTCTAATAACAACAAGCTATACTTTATCTTCATGAGATCCACTATGTTAGCTCCCACATATTAGTGAGAACATGCAAAAATTATCGTTCTGTGCTTGCCTTACTTCACCCAACATAATGACCTCCAGTTCCATCCATGCTGCTGCAAATGACATAATTTCATTCCTTTTATAGCTGAATAATATTTCATTGTGTATATATACCACATTGTCCTTATTCATTTATTCGTTGATGGACATTTAGGTTGATTCCATACTTTGGGTATTGTGAGTAGTGCTACAATAAACATGGGAGTGCAGGTATCTCTTTGATAGGTTGATTTTTCTTTCTTTTGGACATATATCCAATAGTGGAATTGCTGGATCATATGGTAGTTCTAGTTTTGTTTTTTTGAGGAACCTCCATATAGTTTTCTATTGTGGCTGTACTAATTTAAATTTCTGAGAGTTCTCCTTTCTCCACATCTTTGCCAGCATCCATTATTTCCTGTTTTTTTTTTTTTTTTTTTTTTTTTTTACAGTAGCCATTTTAACTGGTGTGAGATGATATCTCATTGTGGTTTCAATTTGAATTAATCTAATGATTAGTGATGTTGAGCATTTTTTCATATACCTGTTGGCCATTTGAATATCTTATTTTGAGAAATGTCTATTCAAATCTTTTGCCCATTTTTAACTGTATTATTTATTTTATTGCTATTGAGTTGTTTCAGCTCCTTATGTATTCTGGTTATTAATCCCTTGTCAGACGGACAGCTTGCAAATATTTTCTCCCATTCTGCAGGTTGTCTTTTCACTTTGTTGATTGTTTCCTTTGCTGTGTAGAGCTTCTAAGCTTGATGTAATAACATTTGTCTATTTTTGTTTTGGTTGCTTGTGCTTTTGAGCTCTTACACAAAAAATCTTTGCCCTTTCTGGCCAGTCTTAGTGAACTTGCCTTAAGTACTTTCTCTTACTTAGCAATTAATTTATACACAGCAGACAAGGAGGAGCTGTCACCATGTGAATGAAGCTTCCCTAGTCTTGACATGGTGCATTAAAATATTCTTTAAATGTTTTCAGAGACTCAGCCCACTGAAGCAATCATTGTGTTACAGCAGTTATTTCACTTCATGGGTGTTACAGCTTTCAAATGGGAAGATATAATTTTTCAATACTTCAGTTATGACCAAACTCTTGCTTCAAAACTAATTTGACTTCTGTACAGAATACAATTTTGGCATGGGCATATTCCTTTTAAAATTTAACAATTAACCAAAACAATACTAAAATATCATCAGTGAGTCATCAGTGCACAGCTATTCAAAGACATAGCTTTGTGAAGCAAAATGTCTTTAGCCTTCATCAGCATGACTGCACTGAAGAAATATGGGTACACATACGGCAGAAGTTTAGAGCTGCTACTGGAGATGCAATACTCTATTTCTGGAGAAACTTCACTTTGTCAACAGATGAGTCAAATTATAGACTTCTATTGAGGCCCTGAGTGTAAAGTATTATCCCCTAGCCCATGGTTTGTCAAACCTTGATCTATAGAAAGCTAACATTCCACTCAGTGACCTTGGGAGCCTTTGGCAATACTTATTTATTTATTTTAGTAGAGACTGGGTTTTGCAATGTTGGCCAGGCTAGTCTCGATCTCCTGGCCTCAAGTGATCCACCCACCTTGGCCTCACAAAGTGCTGGAATTAGAGGCATGAGCCACAGCAAACAGCCTGTGGCAATATCTTATGAAGTAAGATTGACTGTGCATGGCTTGCCTGCCATCTCTACCTCTGCTTAAACCAGAGTAGCTCCCCATTTATCCTTTGATATATTAAGATTTCTCATTGGATTTCCTTTAAATTAAAAAAAAAAATCTTGATTTGATGAAATTTTAAAATGATCTTTGGGAACAGAAAAAGAAGTACGTGTTCACTGTTTTCTGTGAGATTTTCTACCTTTTGAAAATACAAAATGCACAGAGTACAGAACAATCATAACATTGTAAGTATCTGAGGGGTGAAATAGTTTTGAGCCCACCAGGATTGGTGAACAACCAAACAAGGCAGCACAATTTGTGCCAGGCATTTGATACCCATTGTCACAAAAAAACCTTTACTACAACCATGATAATGGTCTAATCGTTTTCATTTTATGAATCAGTAAACTGAGCTTCAGAGACTTAAAGTAATTCTCAAAAAAATCACATAACTAAATAACCTGCAGAGAAGGGCTTCAAATATATGTCCGTCTGTCTTCAAAGTCCATGGTCCTTTAATATTATATTACACCCAACTACATCTCCCACACATATCACTGTCACAGGATTTCAGAAATGGATGACATCATTGTAGACTGTGGGGGTCCCAGAATGCTGACCAAATAAGTCTAGCACACAAGGGCTCAATTATAGATATGATGTGAATTGTTTTGGCCATTGTGGACTTACAGAGCTTCAAAGGGGTTAAATTACAGAAGTTGCAAACAGACAGACCCTTGGGTTGCATTTAACACACAGGTGTGCTTTGTTTAGCCTACACAAAGGCTAAAAGATCAGGACATTCTACTAAATATCCAGATTTGCATTTTTGCTTTTTAAAAGGTGGAATAATTAGACACCCTGACTCCTACGTTTCTGCATGACAAAAATCAAGTGTAACTAAGCAGCAACTGCCTCATCTAAATCAATTAACTCTATACTCTCTAGTTCACCACAATCCTCTCCACTCCCTATTTTATTGCCTGCTGTACTCATTTATGCTACTTGCCTAGATTCTGTGAAAAATTTTATTTGTAACTTCTTTTTTAGGGACTAGGAACAGAAAAAGAGAAAAACTTCCTCCTACTGGCCACTTGGAGACTATCCACCTGGAAATATACCAGATGGAGATTGGATTGGGGAGCACATTAATAATATGAGGTGAGATCACAATTCAGGAAAATGCTGTAAAAGAAGTACTGAATTCAATAATTTAGCTGATCAATACCGAGGAGGTAGTATGGGATGAAGTACCATATAAGTCCATGAAAGACTATCTCTTCCTACAACACATACTTCTTGGGAGCTTATCGTGTCTCTCCAAAGCAACAAGGAGACAAAAACATGTAAGACATGGTCCCTGCTCTCGAGTTGTTCAGTCTAGTAAGGCAAAAAGACAAGAAAATAAACAATTAAATGTGAAAAAAGAAAAATACAATGTAATCGAAATAAGCATAGAGTGTTGTGAGAGAGTATATAAAACTAGGGTTCAGGAGAAGCTGTTATGAATGACAATTAGGAGTCACTATGTGAAAAAATAGAGGAGAGGGAGAAAAGACAATCAAAGTAAAGGAATGGCATTTATTTAAGCAGAGAATTGGAAACATCATGACTCTTCAGAGAAGTGTAAGTTTTCTCCCTACGACTGGAGCAAAGGAAGTATTTGGGGGAAGTGGTTAAAGAGGAGGCTGGAAGAGTAGGTATACATTCATATATACATAAATTCACATATTCATTCGATGGGAGCTTAAAGATACTGATTTAGGCATTGGGAATACAACAGAGAACAGGGCAGAGAGAACCCCACCCTAGTGAAAGTTGCATTCTGAAGAATTCAGTCAGATTAAAAAAAATTACAAGTGATTAACCAGATTAGTGCCATGACAGAAGTTTGGCTTTTTAAAGTGTTATGATAGAAACCAACCAGAAAGCTGGCTGTACATAAGATGATCTAGAATAACCAATAGTTCATAAACTTACATGTTCTTAAAAAAAGAGCTCTAGGCTTTATTCTAAGGACCACAGGAAGCCACAGAGGGCTTTTAAGAGGGGCAGAATTGTGGTATGATCAAGTGTATTTTAGAGCGATAACTGTGACTAAAGTATGAAGGGCCGATTGGATGAGGGAAACTTTGGAAGCAAATAGACTGGTTGGGAGACTCAACTGGTAGCATAGGTAAAGAGTGTAATTGAATTCTTTGTGACTCAAAGGGTTAAATGCTTGAGGGAATGCATAACCCATTCTTCACGATATGCTTATTTCACATTGCATGCCAGTATCAGAACATCTCATGTACCCTATAAATATATACATCTATTATGTACCCACAAAAATTTAAGAAATTTTTTTTTTTTTTTAAAAAAGAGGGGTAGTGGCCTCAACTACACCATTTTTTGGCAGAGACAATGAGAAACAGACAGGTGAGGAGTTGTGACTTGCTAAATTACTGTAGTGAGCTAGAGATGGGAACTTTTAGTAGACCCAGATTTCTATGCTAGTGCGCCAATACTGAGATCCAAAACTATGACTAAGTTTAGTGAAGGTCAGGGAAGGTGAATTTGTTTCAGAAAGCAATGAGGAGAGTAGATCAATTCATAGACTCCATCGCTTCATCTCATTATAATGAAAGTAGTCTCATTATTTGAGCAGTGCCAGTCCTTTCTTGAAGCTATGTCATAATTAGGTGTCCCATAACCAGGTAAAAACGGTATCTAGTATTTGAGAAACAGGCCAGGTTGTGACAAAAGTTTTATGAATAAGTTGATGTGGACCAATGAGGATAAGAAAGCTTTGAGTATGGGAAAATTCAGGCTACTAGACATGGAAGGCAAGGTGAATTAATAACACAATGAGAAAAATGTTCAGAGATGAAAACGACTAATATATGTTTAGGGGATAATAGCTGGAGCAGAATATTCATGTTGGGATAAACGGAGAATGCGTTATCTCCAGTATTTTTGGCAATTACTAAAGTAAAAGAATATTAAGTACTCTACTTTCAGAAAATTTGCAGATTTCTCCATTTCTGAATGACCTGACTATAAAATTTTTTAAAACATTCTTTTTGCTTTATTTTTCCCATTTAACATTACCTCATGAAAATCATATTAAAACAACACCCTTTATATCACCAGAAATTGATTTGACCTGTTCTCACAAATTTTGATTAAGACTCTATGCATGTGTGAAAATTAGACTATTTTCTTGCGAGAATATGGCATATTGAAACATTATTGCCTGAATATTACCTAACAAAATCCAAGTCCTGCCAAACAAAGTACAAACTGGAAATTATGGGAAATCTCTTTAGTACAAATTAATGAAATCCGGAGGGTTTAACATTTTAATAGAAACGCATATTCCAAACAAGGTAGGATAAAGTCAGCCTATTGAAACTTTGTAACAGAGGGTAACTTTCTTTTCCATCTGCTTAGATTTCATTAAACAGCACCATCTCTAAAAATAAATTATATATTAGGAAATTACTTCATTGTTATTGCTATGATGTTCTACACAAAATCCAAGGAGACACCTGATTTTGTGTTGGAACAGAAATGTATAGATGCTCTAACTATTGGCAATAACTCCAAAATTTGAAAGCTATTTACTAGACTATCTTAATCTCTTAAATTCCAGAGGCTTCAGACAGAACATATAAACTATGAGGAAAAGAAAAGATGAAATTTCATCAAGCACCTAGAGGTGCTTAATGAAGTTCCAGGGTAACCAAGATATGGACCAGACTTCTCAAAGTTATTGAATCCAGAGAATTAGGTAGAACAAGAGTCTCTGAATCTTCTCTCAGATTTTTCATCTATGTTTCCCATTTTTGAAGCACTCTCTTTGGTTGCTCCTTTTTCTTTTTTTTTTTTTTTCTTCTTTTCTGCCTTACCAGGGCATGGTGACATTACTTTAGTCACTATAGTTTGAAGTTCTGTTCAGCTAATATTGATTAAAGGCAAAAGAAAGGTTTATTTTGTTTACATGGGGCCTAAGATTAACATTTTGTCTTTATTGTGCTATATTTTAAATTCAATTTTTGGATACTTAATGTACTTCTACATTTTAGTGATCAGCTTTAAAAATTGGTTTGGAATTCAGATAGTGCTCCTAATTAACAAAATTAGAGCTATTTAGCTACTTTGAGAGTAGGCTACAGAGTCTGCTTACACATATTTACTTAGCACAAATTCTCTTCTTCATTAAATGAGAATAATGATATATAATATCTTGTGTACACTTTCTTGAGTGCTAAAAGTGCATTTCAAAAAACCAGAAAGACATTTTTCCTAACTAAAAGATGCAATTAGAAATAAGATGCATTAGTACCTTACTCAAATAAAACCAGGTTTTATGGAGGTTGGGCTAAGCATGGCAGTGCATCCAAAGAAAGCAAATCCAATTCCAAAACCCAAAAATGCCGTAAACAATTAATTACAAGCATGTTGATCAAGAACAGGTCCGTGACATAGAAAAAGTAACACTGGAGCAGAATCTTGAAGGATGAGTAGGTTTTCATAAGGCAAAATTGTATAATGGGTGGAATCACAAGGGAATTTCAGGCAGATGAAATAGCATGAGCAAATGCCGAGGGATATCTAAGTATACTACAGATTCAGAGAACAGCAATTAGTGTAGTAGAGCTGAAACAGAGTTTGCATGGTAAGGAAACAGGGGCAAATTAAATGCCAGGAATCAAGGGTGGGCCAGGGTCAAGTGATCACAGTCTTCAATGCCAGGCAAAGGAAGAAAGAGTTTATACTGTAGACAATAAAGAGGCCCTAAAAATGTTTAATCAAATGAATTATGTGCTAAGACATGTTTCAGAATGATTACTTTGGCATAAATGTAAGGAATGGATTTGTTATAGAAAACAGTGGAGATGTAGAGACCAATTAGAAAGCTGGTAGGAAAGGCTAGGAATATGAACTAGGGAAGAAGGAGTAGAGATGGAAAATAAGCAACACGAAAGAATCTGAAGAAATAAAAACAAAACCCACAGAATGACTTCATATTGAGTGAGGAAAGGAATCAAGCAACTATAACTCCTTGGTTACTAACCTGATTTACTTAATAGATAGCTGCGTCTTTCATCGGCAAAATGAATGTAAATTTAAAAAGTATGAAGTCAGGTTTGCAGCAATAATGAATTGAGTTTGGGACAATTTGTGCAACACCGTGCTGGGTATGCAGGTCTGAAGCTATGCCTAAAGATAGAGCATTTAGGCATCAAAGCGGAAGGGACGTGAAAACACCCACAGAAAAAGTACAGAGAGAGGAGGAGGGGAGGGGAGAGGGGAGGGGGGAGGGGGGGGGGGGGGGGGGAGGGGGGGGAGGGGGGGGGGGGGGGAGGGGGGGGGGGGGGGGGGGAGAGGAGAGGTGAGAGGAGAGGAGAGGAGAGGGCTGAAAAACCCTAGAGGACATAAATATTTAGTGAGGGATTAGAAGATGAAGAATCAGAGGGAAAGAATGAAATGAAACTGTGAGAGTGCAGGACATTCTGAAAAGGTAAGTAGATCCCTAGCCAAGACAGGAGAGAAAATTCAATAAGAAAGGGATAGTGGATTCCCTTCATCATGCTTTGAGATGAAACAGATGTCTGATCATATCCCACATCCCTGAATTCTCGACTAGCTGTCTATTGCCACAGTATATTCACAAGCTACAAAGTACCAAGAAACCAAGAAAATCCACACTTTTTATTAACTAAGACCTTATCCAGTACCACATAATGATCCACCTATCCACTGAGCTGGGCTGAACCAGTAGAAGCTAAACAAACTCCTTTTGACCTTTGGCTCAGGAATGAGGTAGAAGCAAGTCAAGTGCCCTGTTCCTTGGCACCATCCCCCTAAAACCATACCCTTGTCATTTGACTACCAATAATAAGAGGACGCAAGAGAAAGTGAACCCACATAGAGCTTTCCCTCGGTGTCCACAGCTTACTGCCCGCTTTCCAGTAGGACTCACTCTGGCCAGGATTTTAGTGTAACCAGGCTTAACCCAAAGCTATCCACAAACTCAGCCAAATAGGTATCTCCATTATATTTGCTATATTCAGCTATATCCAGGTAGACTACCTAACCTAGTTCATCAGAGAGGGATTATAAAACATCCACCAGGTAAAAAGCAACAAACACTTCAAGAAAACATAAAATGTATCACATTTGCTATCTCCTTACAGCATGTGTCAGTTTAAAGTCCCTTTTGTTTTCAAAGGCAATCTCTTGTTCCCAGAGAGAAAAAGTTCTAAAAATTACATTTATTATCTCTTATTCCCACTAGAAACAAACAAAATATGTACTATTTTATGCACAGCGCATCTTCCTTCTCTTATTTTTGTGTTTCTTTTTATCATGAAATATTTCAAACATACAGAAGGGTAGAGATAATAATAGAATGTTTAATCACTACCCAGCTTAAATAAATTTTAACTCTTTCATATATTTTGTATCTTTAGAAAACACAGAATTGCAGCCTCTTGGGTGTATCTCTCAAATCCCATTATTTTCCATTCCCCCATTTGAATACTAAGAATGATAAATACAATTCTGATTTGTTTTCATATATTGGCTATATATGTATTCATCTCTAAAATATGTGCTAATGTTTTATATTTTTAATTTACATAAATGGTACTTTCCTATGCATATCATGCTGGAATTTTTATTTTTATTGTTATCTACTATTAAATATGTATGATTTCCTCTCTGATTTCTTATTCCTAAAGTTATTTAGTAATTCATATTTTTAATCTCCAAGCACGTGGTTCTTAATCATATATACACATATATATTCTATCTTTTAACTGAAATTCATTCAGAGAAAGCTGCCTGCATGATACTGGCTCTTTAAAAATTTGTTTAGATTTTTTGCAGGATCTGAAACATAATATATTTTTGTAAATTTTATATGCAAGCTTGAAAATCAAGCTCACAAATTATACCATATTATGCATTTCTCTGAAGAAATGTATATATATATATATATATATATATGTTAGATTAAGCTTGCTAATTGCCTTTTTTTTAGATTTCTAAATACTTACTAATTTTTTGCCTGCTCGATTTACTGGTTTCAGATAGATATGTGTGAAAATCTTTCACTGTGATACAATTTTTACCAATTTCTACTTTAAATTTGTTAATACTATGTATATGTTTGAAGCTATTTTTTTCAGTGCATAAAAGCTTATGCCAGTTATACCTTATTGGTGGCTTTTTCCTGTTATTATGTGATATCACTTATTTCAGTTAATGCTTTGTGCTTTAAATTCTACCAAAAGAAGCCTTTCCCATCCCTCCTCTCTCCTCATGTAAGTAGCCTCAGTCCTCAGTTTTGTGTTTTAACTTGTTTAGTTATATTTGAATCCTAAAATATTATTTAATCCTTTATATTTTTAATGTTAGATAAGTGAACTTATATTGTGTATATTCTTGTGTAACTTTCTTCTGTGACTCACTCAACATTAGTACTAGGAGATTCATTCATGTTGGTGTGCAACTCAGTTCATTCATTTTCATTGCTGAATATAGCCACTTGCATGAATATGCAACAATTTGTCTGCTCTACTATAGATAAACATTTGTATTGTTTCCAGATTGGGGGCATTAACAAATAGTGCTTGTAGGAATATTTTTATAAATCTCTCTCTATATACACACACACACACACACACACACGAGTTTCTCTCAGGGGTTGGCAAACTTTTCCTTCAAAGGGCCTAACAATAAATAATTTAGGCTTTTTAGACCACATATGATCTGAGTCACATATTCTCTCTTTTTCTACAACCCTTTAAAAATTTAAAAATCATTCTTAGTGTGCAGGACCTTACCAAAACAGGCCAACCCCTGCAGAGAAAACAGCCAGGAATGAAACAGCTTTCAAACTTTTATATTTTTGCCAAATGAAGAATGTGAAATGGTATCTCATTGTGATTTTAATTTAATGAGGCTGAACATCATTTTGTATGTTTATTGGCCACTTGGGTTTCCTCTTCCGTGCAATGACTATTGGAGACTTTTGCTCATTTTTCAAGTGGATTGCTTTTCCTTGTGACCTGTATATTAGTCCCTTCTGAGTGATATGTGTTGCACATAACTTCCAGTTTTTGTCTTGTTTGCTGAACAGAAACTTTTAATCTCGACGTAGTCCATCTACTTTTTCTCTATTATATCTACTTCTTTTCCCTTAGATTGTCACCTAAAAGTTTTTGTAATATTAGCCTTCAGTCTTTCATACACCTAGTATCTATTTTTATATACAAAGGGATAAGGGAGTATAATGTCATATTTTTCTATTGCAAAGTTCATCCTTTCCCCCATTGAACTGGAATGCTAATTCTGTCACACATTAAGTTCTCACTAAATTATGCTGCAATAACAAACAATCCCCAAATCATGGTGGCTTATGCAGCTTATTTCTTGCTCACATTACATACTGACAGCATGTCAGCACTGGGTTCCATCTACAGTTCTTTTTTCTTTATTTCAGGATTAAAACTGAAAGAGCACTCCTTATTTGGCATATGACATTTTTTTTGGCAGAAGGAAAAGAATTGTCAAACCTCGCAATGAGATTTCTGTCATAGTTATATACTCACCATGATTAAAGTTTCTGTCAGGTGTGATGTCACCTCTGCTAGCATTTTATTGGCCAAAGCAAGGTAGGTGAAGCCCAACATCAATGGCAGGGTATGGGGGGGAGTAGGGAGGAGTTCACTCCTCTCCCAGGGAAGCACAGCAAGTTATGTGGCCACGAGTGGAAATATATAATCTTATAGCAAAAGAAGGAATTTGAGGGAGGAATAATACCGTTTGCTACAACATATGCATGACTTTTTTCTGGGCACTCTATCTGGTTCCTATAGTCAGGTTATCTATCCCTGTGCAGATACCACAAATACCACACTGTCTTAATTAGTATAGTTTCATAATAATTATTGACATCTGGTAAGGCAAGGCATTCCAACATGACCTCTTTCCTTAGCAGTGTCTTGACTCTCCTTGGCCTTTGCCCTTACATATAATTTAGAAACTTTTGTAATCTTAAAATATATTAAAATACTTTATCCTACTAATCATAGCATCTTTTTATATATTGTGGAGAATATAAATATACTTTATGGATTTTTATATCCAACAAACTTGCCAAACTGTCTTATCAATTCTGTAGATTAATTAATTCTGTAGGTTTTTTTCAGTTTTTTAATGTGGGTAATCATATCAAGTGTAAGTAATGACAGTTTTATATACCTCTTCTAATATCTCCATTTCCCAAAGTTAAACTGTGTTTTGGGTCTGTCTTTTATGCAGAATATAACTGAATTTTGCAACCCCAATCTGATACTCTTATTTGCCTCTCTTTTTTTGTTTCATTGTTTCTAGTTGACACATAATTGTACATATTTAAGGGATACAGAGCAATATTTGGTAAGTGTATACAACGTATAATGATCAAATTAGGGTAACTAGCATATCCATTGCCTCAAACATTTATCATTTCTTTGTGTTGTAAACATTCAAAATCCTCTAATTTTTTAAAAGTATACAATAAATTATTGTTAACTGTACTCAGTCTACAGTGCTGCAGAGAACCAGAAATCATCCCTCTTATCTAGCTATAATTTTGTATCTGTTATACATTTCACCCACTTTTTCAAAATGTTTTCTTTTTACTATCCTTTCTTTATATTTCATCTGCCCCCTTTACTGATTTTTTTATTCTTAAAGTTTTCTATAAGCTTTTCTCTTACCTCAATTATCATGAAATATGTGGATTACATTTCTATTTTATGAATAGACTTTATTTTTGCATATATCTTTACCTAAAACTGTTTTCAGTAGTGTCTAACATTATTTGGTACACCTTTCCTCTTCCATAAACACACACACATGCACACACAGACACACACACACGCACACACAGACACACACATACACACAAACATACTAATCTTGGCTTCCTTTAAGTAATCACTAAACATATTGAAGAGCATGCACTCAATCCCCCATTGTTGCTATTGTTGTCTACCATTTTAGTTTTATTTTTCATTTAATTACAAAATGCTATTTTCTATTCAGTCATGAACTAAATTTACTAAAATATCATCATTCGTGGCTTGCAATTGTTTCTTGCATTCCACATCTTTACTTTCACCTTTTTTCTTGTTGTAAGACATCCTTTAGAGTGTCTTTCTACAAGAGTCTTTTTATGGTTATACATCTTATTCTTTCTATTGTTAAAAATGTCTTTATCTTTGCATTTGGATGGTAGTTGGGCTGAATATATTATACCATGTACTTCAGGTATCTCTTCATGCTGATGAGAAATCCAGCTGTTAAATTACTGTTCTTTTGTAGATCATTGACTTCTATGGTATGTCAGTTTTAAATGACTTCCCTCTATCCTTAATATTTGCCAGTAGTCATCAGCAGTTTCATTAACTTGTATATATTCACAAATTTAGTTTTAATTATTTTGCTATTTACAGTTAACTTTTGAGTAAGGACCCACGCCTTTCTTCAGTTCTGAAAATCATCTTCAAAACCTCCTTGAATGTTGTTTCTCTGCTATTCTCTCTCTTTCCTTATTTTGTAAATCCGATTAGACTCATAGTGGAATCTGTTGAACTATCTTCCATTTTTATTATCTTTCATCATTTTTATATTTTTATGTGCTGCATTCTAAATAGATTCCTTGGCCACATAGTTGATTGCATGCATTCCCTCTTTGTTTGTGTCCAGTTTAGAGTTTGTCTACTGAATTGTTAGGTTGATAATAATATTTTTTCATTTCTAAAATTTCTAATAGGGTCCCTTTTATCTCATTCTATTTATATTTTATTCTCCCTATTTTTCATATATATTTTACAATTCTGTTTAAGAATATTCATTTATGTCTTTGTGGATCCTAAGTATACACTTAATTTAAATCTTTTCCCAATTTTTTAAAATTTTCATTTTAAATAAAACAAATGTATCCTCTAACTGGATATTTGGGCTACTATTCCCAGCTTTATTTGTGCTATGGGTGACTTATAGATTCATTGTACTTAGGGTACTCATCTATTTCTATCTCTTTTTCTCTTCACCCTCCCCTTGCTTAATAATTTTGTATTTTTTTTTTTCACTTAGGAGCTTCTGTAGAAATGCCTGGCCTTATATAGGTGGCTTGAACCCCTATTCACATTATATAGGTGATATCAGAGAGCTAGTCTGTGCTAGCGTTGGGTTCCTTCACATCATAAATGGGATATAGATCCTTTAGTATATTCATAGTTCCTTCAACTCCAAGTTGTTTCCTGGATTCCTAATATCCAAAGTCACATAGGTAAATGCCAAGATAAATAAGAACATCCCATCAGCTGTACTGGACTTTTGTTATTCAAGAATGACCAGAAAAGCTGTGATATCTCCCTAGAATGTAATAAAAGGAGCAGGAAAGAACTACTCAACAAATTGGAGTTGGAGGGACAGTGCTGCATTTTAAAAGAGGAATCCTTCTGTTCCTCTCTAATGTTTTCTTCTATGTAGCAGGAGATCAAGTTGAAGAAACATCCCTGAGCTCTCTCCATCCTCCTCATTCAGTCTACTCTTCGGGATAAGAGTTGTGACTTATGTGATTGGTGAATTTGGAATAAGGAACCAGACATGTATCACTCAGCCCCTGCCTCTCCTTTTTCACTTGGGATCCTGCACCCAATATGAAGTACACATTCTGCTCAACTCCTTTATGCGATAAGCTTTAAGCATGGCCACATCCCCCATATGGGGTAGTCTAAGGTTTTCCAATGCTTCCTGTGGCTGGGAGGATAAATTTTTCTAATGTTGGAGTATTATAAAAGAAAGGCTTTGGGGGTGGAGCCAAGATGGCCGAATAGGAACAGCTCCGGTCTGCAGCTCCCAGCGTGAGTGACACAGAAGGCGGGTGATTTCTGCATTTCCATCTGAGGTACCAGGTTCATCTCACTAGGGAGTGCCAGACAGTGGGTGCAGGACAGTGGGTGCAGTGCAATGTGCACAAGCCGAAGCAGGGCGAGGCATTGCCTCACTCGGGAAGCGCAAGAGGTCAGGGAGTTCCCTTTCCTAGTCAAAGAAAGGGGTGACAGATGGCACCTGGAATATCGGGTCACTCCCATCCTAATACTGCACTTTTCCGACGGGCTTAAAAAACGGCACACCAGGAGATTATATCCTGCACCTGGCTCAGAGGGTCCAACGCCCATGGAGTCTCGCTGATTGTTAGCAAAGCAGTCTGAGATCAAACTGCAAGGTGGCAGCGAGGCTGGGGGAGGGGCGCCCACCATTGCTCAGGCTTGCTTAGGTAAACAAAGCAGCCAGGAAGCTCGAACTGGGTGGAGCCCACCACAGCTCAAGGAGGCCTGCATAATTCTATAGACTCCACCTCTGGGGGCAGGGCACAGACAAACAACAAGATAGCAGTAACCTTTGCAGACTTAAACGTCCCTGACAGCTAGGAAGAGAGTAATGGCTCTCCCAGCACGCAGCTGGAGACCTGAGAACGGGCAGACTGCTTCCTCAAGTGGGTCCCTGACCCCCAAGCAACCTAACTGGGAGGCATCCCCCAGTAGGGGCAGACTGACACCTCACTTGGCCGGGTACTCCTCTGAGACAAAACTTCCAGAGGACTGATCAGGCAGCAGCATTTGCGGTTCACGAACATCCGCTGTTCTGCAGCCACCGCTGCTGATACCCAGCCAAACAGGGTCTGGAGTGCACCTCTAGCAAACTCCAACAGACCTGCAGCTGAGGGTCCTGTCTGGTAGAAGGAAAACTAACAAACAGAAAGGACATCCACACCAAAAACCCATCTGTACGTCGCCATCATCAAAGACCAAAAGTAGATAAAACCACAAAGATGGGGAATAAACAGAGCAGAAAAACCGGAAATTCTAAAAAGCAGAGCACCTCTCCTCCTCCAAAGGAATGCAGTTCCTCACCAGCAACAGAACACAGCTGGACAAAGAATGACTTTCACGAGTTGAGAGAAGAAGGCTTCAGACGATCAAACTACTCCAAGCTACAGGAGGAAATTCAAACCAATGGCAAAGAAGTTAAGAACTTTGAAAAAAAATTAGACAAATACATAACTAGAATAACCAATGCAGAGAAGTGCTTAAAGGAGCTGATGGAGCTGAAAGCCAAGGCTTGAGAACTATGTGAAGAATGCAGAAGCCTCAGGAGCCAATGCAATCAACTGGAAGAAAGGGTATCAGTGATGGAAGATGAAATGAATGAAGCCAGAAGGGACGTTTAGAGAAAAAAGAATAAAAAGAAATGAACAAAGTCTCCAAGAAATATGGGACTATGTGAAAAGACCAAATCTACATCTGATTGGTGTACCTGAAAGTGACGGGGAGAATGGAACCAATTGGGAAAACACTCTGCAGAATATTATCCAGGAGAAACTTCCTCAATCTAGCAAGGCAGGCCAACATTCAGATTCAGGAAATACAGAGAACGCCACAAAGATACTCCTTTAGAAGAGCAACTCCAAGACACATAATTGTCAGATTCACCAAAGTTGAAATGAAGGAAAAAATGTTAAGCGCAGCTAGAGAGAAAGGTCGGGTTACCCACAAAGGGAAGCCCATCAGACTAACAGCAGATCTCTCAGCAGAAACTCTACAAGCCAGAAGACAGTGGGGGCCAATATTCAACATTCTTAAAGAAAAGAATTTTCAACCCAGAATTTCATATCCAGCCAAACTAAGCTTCATAAGTGAAGGAGAAATAAAATCCTTTACAGACAAGCAAATGCTGAGAGATTTTGTCACCACCAGGTCTGCCCTAAAAGAGCTCCTGAAGGAAGCACTAAACATGGAAAGGAACAACCGGTACCAGCCACTGAAAAACATGCCAAAATGTAAAGACCATCAAGGCTAGGAAGAAACTGCATCAACTAACAAGCAAAATAACCAGCTAACATCATAATGAAAGGATCAAATTCACACATAACAATATTAACTTTAAATGTAAATGGGCTAAATGCTCCAATTACAAGACACAGACTGGCAAACTGGATAAGGAGTCAAGACCCATCAGTGTCCTGTATTCAGGAAACCCATCTCATGTGCAGAGACACACATAGGCTCAAAATAAAGGGATGGAGGAAGATCTATCAAGCAAATGGAAAACAAAAAAAGGCAGGGGTTGCAATCCTAGTCTCTGATAAAATAGACTTTAAACCAACAAAGATCAAAAGAGACAAAGAAGGCCATTACATAATGGTAAAGAGATCAATTCAACAAGAAGAGCTAACTATCCTAAATATATATGCACCCAATACAGGAGCACCCAGATTCATAAAGCAAGTCCTGAGTGACCTACAAAGAGACTTAGACTACCACACAATAATAATGGGAGACTTTAACACCCCACTGTCAACATTAGACAGATCAATGAGACAGAAAGTTAACAAGGATACCCAGGAATTGAACTCAGCTCTGCACTAAGCACACCTAATAGACATCTACAGAACTCTCCACCCCAAATCAACAGAATATACATTTTCTTTCAGCACCACACCACACCTGTTCCAAAATTGACCACATAGTTGGAAGTAAAGCACTCCTCAGCAAATGTAAAAGAACAGAAATTATAACAAACTGTCTCTCAGACCACAGTGCAATCAAACTAGAACTCAGGATTAAGAAACTCACACAAAACCGCTCAACTACACGGAAACTGACCAACCTGCTCCTGAATGACTACTGGGTACATAACGAAATGAAGGCAGAAATAAAGATGTTCTTTGAAACCAGTGAGAACAAAGACACAACACACCAGAATCTCTGGGACACATTCAAAGCAGTGTGTAGAGGGAAATTTATAGCACTAAATACCCACAAGAGAAAGCAGGAAAGATCTAAAATTGACACCCTAACATCACAATTAAAAGAACTAGAAAAGCAAGAGCAAACACATTCAAAAGCTAGCAGAAGGCAAGAAATAACTAAAATCAGAGCAGAACTGAAGGAAATAGAGACACAAAAAACCCTTCAAAAATTAATGAGTCCAGGAGCTGGTTTTTTGAAAAGATCAACAAAATTGATAGACCGCTAGCAAGACTAATAAAGAAGAAAAGAGAGAAGAATCAAACAGATGCAATAAAAAATGATAAAGGGGATATCACCACTGATCCCACAGAAATACAATCTACCATCAGAGAATACTACAAACACCTCTATGCAAATAAACTAGAAAATCTAGAGGAAATGGATAAATTCCTCGACACATACACCCTCCCAAGACTAAACCAGGAAGAAGTTGAATCTCTGAATAGACAAATAACAGGCTCTGAAATTGTGGCAATAATCAATAGCTTACCAACCAAAAAGAGTCCAGGACCTGATGGATTCACAGCTGAATTCTACCAGAGGTACAAGGAAGAGCTGGTACCACTCCTTCTGCAACTATTCCAATCAATAGAAAAAGAGGGAATCCTCCCTAACTCATTTTATGAGGCCAGCATCATCCTAATACCAAAGCCTGGTAGAGACACAACCAAAAAAGAGAATTTCAGACCAATATCCTTGATGAACATTGACGCAAAAATCCTCAATAAAATACTGGCAAACCGAATCCAGCAGCACATCAAAAAGCTTATCCACCATGATCAAGTGGGCTTCATCCCTGGGATGCAAGGCTGGTTCAACATATGCAAATCAATAAATGTAATCCAGCATATAAACAGAACCAAAGACAAA
>NW_026652282.1:95212698-95251095 GCF_009828535.3 Hylobates moloch | reverse complement strand
GACAAGTTAATGGGTGCGGCACACCAACATGGCACATATATACATATGTAACAAACCTGCACATTGTGCACATGTACCCTAAAACTTAAAGTATAATAATAATAAAATAAATTTTAAAAAAAAGAAAGGCTTCTTGCCCACACATACAACCCACAATATCTAATATCAGCTTTACTAATTATAGAGATAATGTATTTATTTTTTTCTTATTTGTATCTATAAATATTTTAATAAATTCAAAATTCAGATGGGGAAAATTCAGGTCACCTCATAACTTCAACAGGGAGAAATAATAAAATTGTTTAAGGTTTATAATTTATAGAGTTTGGCTTTTCCAGTAAATAAGTTGTATTTCAAAAAATACTCTACACATGTCTTACGAAAGTTCTATGCCCAATCTTTCTTCCCTCTCTCCTCACATAATTTAGTCTTATCACCTTTCTCTCCCTTCACTCTTCCTTTCTCTATCTCTAACCTCATCTTTCACCTTCTGGATCATTTAACTTTTTCCTTGTATTTCTTTGAGTTTTCCATAAGCCAATTTATCCTTTGTTTGGCTTCTTCAATTCTCCTCTCCATCCGTTTCTTGGATCCATACAGTAAAGGCCCAGTGGCTATAAAAGCACAGATTCCCATTTCGAAAACAGGTAAAGACCTAGGGAAAATATCTGCAGGTATATACATACCAAGAGGTTAATATCCAGAATATATATAACAAACACCTACAAATCAACAAAAATAATTCAATTCAAAATTGGGCAGGCATTTCTCCAACGAAAATGAAGACATTCAACAGATATTTCTCCAAAGAAGATATACAAATAGACAAGGAGCATATGATAAAATGCCAAGCACCATTAGTCATTACAGAAATGCAAATCAAAACCATAATGAGATACTACTTCACATCCATGAGAATGGCTTTATTTAAAAAATCTAAAATAAGAAGTGTTGGTGAGGATGTGGAGAAATTGTAACCCTTGTCCATTGCTGGTTAGAATGCAAAATGGCACAGCCACTGTGGAAAACACTATGATGATTCCTCAAAAACTTAAATATAGAATTACCATGTGATCCAGCAATGCCACTCCTAGGAACATATCCAAAATAATTGAAAGCATGGACTCAAACAGATACTTGTACATCAACGTCCACAGCAGCACTATTCACAATAGCTAAAAGGCAGAAACAACCCATCTATCAACAAACAAATGGATAAACAACATGTGGTATATAAAAATAATAAAATATTACTCAGCCCTAAAAAAGAATGATTCTAATACATGCTACAACATGGATAAAGTTTTAAAACATTATGCTAGGTGAAATGTCAGAAGACACAGAAGAATAAATTCATTAATATGAAATTGTATAAATTCATTAATATAAAATATCTAAATTAGGCAAACTCATAAAGACAGAAAGTAGATTAGAGGTTACCTGGGACAGGGAGAAGACAGAATGGGAGTTATTGCTTGATGGGTATAGAGTTTTTGTTTGGGATGATTAAAAAGTTCTGAAAATGGATAGTGGTGATGGTTTTACAACATTGTTAATGCGTTTGATAGCACTGAGTTGAATAGTTAATAATTGTTAAAATTAGTATTTTATATTATGTATATTATACAATAAAAAACTAAAAAATAAGGCAGACAGACTGTATATAATAATACTTTAATACTTTTATCCATTTCAAACATGTCACTGTCACATTGTAGATATATAAGCGTAGGAAAACTACTTATTTCTTTGAAACTCATCTTTGTCATCTGTTCAACTGGGATCACATTGCACTGCCAGCCCCACACAGTTTGAAGCTCAGTTGCGGCCTAATGTTTCTAAGGTGCCTAATAGTATATACATAGTAAGTGCTTGGAGTACTTAGCCCTTTATGTTTACAACAAGCATGTGATATAAGTGTAGTTTTTCTATTACTAATAAAACTGCCATTTGCCAAAGATGGCTGTGAGAAACACATCTTCTGGGGAAGGGATTTTTGTTATACAACTGCAACTATGGCCTAACTTGAATAATTGCTTTAGTAATCAAGTCTCATCCAGAAAGGAGGAATTTCAAGTGGGTTGGATGTCTCACAGGCATCTTAAACTTAACATGTCCTAAGCAAATTCTTTAACATTTCTCCTGAACACAGTCCTTATGCAAATATTCCACATCACAGTAAATAATACCACCATCTGCCCAGTTGCTCAAGACAGAGACACCTCCCTCTTTCTCCTCCTGCCCACCCCACACTCATTCCACTACCAAATGCAGTTTATTCCACTTCCAAAATATATCTTCAACTTGCTTCTTCATTCCCACTGACACTGTCACCACTTGGAATGCAGCAAAAGCCTCCAAACTGGTCTCCCTACTTCCTCTCTGGACTATCTCTTCTATTATACATAGAGTAACCAGAGTGATCCTGAATATAAAATTACGTTATGTAACTCTTTGTAAAACTCTACTTGCTTCTAATTCGTTTTGAATAAAATCCAGACTTTTTAATGTGGATTTGCAAGCCTCTGAGTGATCTAGCCTTTTTCTGCAGTCCAGCCTCACCCCAGGCTTCTATTCCATCACTTACTTGGCATCAGCCACACTTGTCTTCGCTCCTTGGATAGGCCAAGCCCTTTGCCCCTTTAAGGCCTCTGCACACACTGCGTCTCTGCCTGAAACATTGTCAACCCATTCTTCATCTGGTTTTAGCACACTTCTTCAGGATGACCTGCCATGACCCTGTATCTAAAGTAGGTATTTCTATTACTCTTATAGCACCTGCACACTGATCTATATATGCACTTTCTTGCTACTTTCTTACACCTTGTTTCTTGCTATTTTCTTACATCACAATGTAATCTCTACGAGAATAGGAATTATGACTGTTTTATTCACCACGATATCTGTAGCACTACCATAGTGCCTGGCACATGGTAGGCATTCAATAAATATTGGTTAAATGATTCAATAAGTAAAGCAAGCAGCAACGACTTGATACATATTAACATCTATAGGTTTCTTGAATACGTACCACTGTGTGTATTGATTTCCCACACATAAAATATTATATGAGTATGACAATACATTTTCATTTCCACAGTTAGAAGGTATTATTTGAATATTTTAATTTCCATACAGACCATGACCATTTTACATTCACATAAGGACAACTTAGGCGGGCTTTGCCGGTGAGCCGTTAACCTAAATGTTCTTGCCTTTCTAGCATGTACAGCTTCTAAATAATCCAATAAAGATCAGAAGGAATCATTCTCAATGAGACCCTTAAAAAGTTGAATGTCTGGTTATATCACATCATCCACTAGGTTGATTTTGAGTAAGACACAGCCAGTAATTTTTCTAAGCTAATCTTCCACTTATGTCCAAATGCATGCACACACACACACACACACACACACACACACACACACACAGGTTTACATTTGTATCCACAGACTTACTTTTTAAAACATAGATTTTTTTTTACTCTTTATAATTGTATCTCTGGCATTAAAATTAAAGAAAGCACATTGCGAGTGGAGGTCATGCTCAGCAGTGGTAATCAGAGAGCTGGGAAGGAGGAGGCTGACATAGATGAGTTTTAGAGGGGATTTCTGAGGCACCAGTTTTATGAGATTTCTTAATGCTCCCCTGGCTAAGTGTCTGCTGCTGTCCAAATCAACATTTTCATCATCTGATGCTCTGTAAGTTTTTTGCCCTAGTAAAATTGACAGCAGAAAGCTACCTAGCCAAGTTAATTAGGTTTTTCATTAACGTTTTAGCTCTGGTATCGCTTTGCCTTCAATATGATGAAGAGTGTTTTGAAGTAACAAATTTAAGTAAGGATCATACAAACTTAATTTGGGAGGCTACAGATATCCTTTAGCTAACTTTCATTGCATTGGACTAAAATCTGTCATGGAGAAGGAGCAGTTAAAGCAGAATATGTTCTTCAGTTGAAAGTAGTTTAAAATGCACTATTGGGGCAATTCCATTTTTGATTTGGTTTATATAATTTAATTAAAAGGCAACAAACCTTTAGTACTAATCCTTTTGTATTACCACTCTTGTGCTTCAAAGCTGCTCACATCAAATCACATCATCTTAATATAATTACCAGCTCACCATGAAAGAAAAATGTGACCTAAAGTAAGTTAAGGCAATAATAGAATGTTAGTCCAAGAAGAGCCTTGAGCCATCACATAATCTAAGGATTTTCAAAGACTTTAACAGAGAAATTCTTTCCACAAATATTGTTTAAAAAGGAAGCCCGAAATGTAGATGATAATTGCAATGACAGTGACAACCACCACTTGAATAGTATTAACTATCTGCCAGACATTGTTCTAAGTCCTGAACACATATTAACTCATTTAATCATCACAAAACTCTAATATCAGCACCCTTATTTTATAGATAAGGAAAAAATACAAGAGCGTTAATAGAATGCTACTAATTGGTAAATCCAGGATTTGAAGGCCAGCAGGCTGGCAGGAGCAGTCTGCTCCAGAGTCCATTAATTACCATTACCTCTCTAGGGTAAAGGAGAGCTATTCAACTTAGGAGGAAAACGAGAGCTCTTGTTTTATAGACCCTAAAGAGACTTCCCCAAAGCACCGCCTCCCCTGTGATTCCTCACACAGGAAGTCTGTGATAAGGATATGACCACCACCAAACATTAAAGGTAGAAATAATATTAATACATAACTCACCTTCTAAGACTTCCAGAAGACTAGGAGCTTCACCAGCCAGAGGTTGGTAATGTAAGTAATCAGAGAAGTGGCAGTATTATGGAAGGAAAGTATTTATGTGCTAATTAGAGAGACTATACATTTCTAATGAGTCATCAATTGATTGGATTTGAATCCTAACTAGCACTCAAAAATGCCAACAAAGAGGGAATTTCTATTACAACATTTATTGATTGGATTTGAACCCTAACTAGCACTTAAAAGTGCCACCAAAGAGGGAATTTTTATTATAAAATGGATCAGGCCATGTCATAAGTGCCACTTATCAACCTAACACCTGTGAGGTATCTGGGGTGCTACCTAAAGGGCAAGGGTAATATAGAGGTAGGAGGACCTTGGTTGAGAATCTGTGAGAGAAAGGAAATTAACATCAAGCAGACAACACGAACTAGCGGGTCCTTCTCACTATAACCTCCTCGTCCAAACTCTTTTTTCCCTCCAAAGAAATAATAGGTTCCTTTACATATGATGAGATCTTAGAGTCCAGAGAGGTAAAGCTGTTCAAGGTTTACATTTATGTTAAGCTTAAACCCAGGCACATTACTGCCCAATGTGGCTTTATTTTGTTGTTATGACTGCTATTAACTTGAAAATACCTTCTGAAAGAAACTCTTTGAGAGTACATGGAAAAGTTCATACAATTGGTAGATATTATTTTACTTTAATAAGTTTTCTTTTCCATACCAGTGATTTCCATTTGTTTAAATCATGGTTTCGTCCATATCTACTGATGTAAATGGCAATATTTAGATTAGTTCTGGCACAGTTGAAATAACACTTAACTTACAATAGGAAGACTATTATCGGAAAACTATAGCAATTATCTTTCTTACCACTGATTAACTGATCTTAATTACATTGTTACTGCCTTTTTGGAAAATAAAGCAAAATAAATTTTTTAAGTATGTCAAATGAACAAAAGCACTTTCAGACAAAAATCATTCTAGTCAGACTGAAGGAGCTATGTGCTTATTGCAAAAAAAAAAAAAATTAAAAGAAAGAGAGACAGTTCCTGATTTCTTCACTGTCTGAGAAGCAAGAAACTGATATCCCAGCTTTATCATTTCTCCCTTTAGAATACTGGGGTGAGACCAAAGTCTCAGTGTAATTTTGTTGGTTAGAAATATTGTATCTATAGTATCCATCTCAAAAATGCCAGTAAATTTCTTATAAGCATTTTTGTTTTAATATATATTTCCATGCTTATTCATGAGCTTGAGCATGTTTTATTATGTTTTTGTAGCATTTGTATATCCCGATTTTGTGAAGCTACATATATTTTAAACTTTTATTCTGAAATAATTTTTGATTTACAAATGTTTTGCAAAAATAGTACAGAGAGCTTCCATGCACCCCTCATATCTTTGCTCAGCATCAAAAATGCACACTCATCCCATTAGCTGTTGTCAGCACAGGCTATGGAGACTCCAGTCACCATGGGACATCAGATTTGTTCTGGCTGCAACAAGGTAGGACTATACTTGTTAGACAGACATGACCCTATGGAAATGGTTCTCCCTGTTGGTTTGCAGATAATTTGGCAACCTGTACAGCCGTAGTAAAAGACATTCAACTGGAATTATAGTAGGAACTCAGGTAGAAGATGGTTGTAGGCCAGCTATAAGTAGCTTCTGATCTCAGCATTAGTCCCATGTTTGGGAATCACTTCTTGAAATTCGAATTATATTGCCTGGTCTTAAGTCAACTCTTTCCAAAATTATTATTCTTATGCTCTACCATAAGGTCTAAAATATCCCCATCATTCTTTTTAAAACAGAAGGACATCTTATATTTTATAATGAGCAATTAATCTATGCCAGGTGATTCTTTCCATACATTATCTCATTTAATCCCTAGTTAAGAATTGGATAGCCAGAATTTCATCCCAGGCAGTCCATCTCCACAGCCCATGCTAAACATTACTACATGACAGTTCCTCTTAGTAACTTCTCTCAAAATTAATTCATCTCTTCACAGATACTCTGATACAAAGTTCAGGACTCTTACCCCCAAACTGCATTGCTTCATCTAAAATATATATATTTTCTTAGGTAGAATTTTTTCTTTTTTTTAAGTTCTGGGGTACATGTGCAGAACGTACAGGTTTGTTACATAGGTATACATGTGCCATGGTGGTTTGCTGCACCTATCCACCCGTCATCTAGGTTTTAAGGCCCACATGCATTAGGTATTTGTCCTAAGGCTCTCCTTGTGTCTATGTGTTCTCATTGTTCAACTCCCACTTATGAGTGAGAACATGCAGTGTTTGGTTTTCTGTTCCTGTGTTAGTTTGCTGAGAATGATGGTTTCCAGCTTCATCCATGTCCCTGCAAAGGACATGAACTTATTCCTTTTTATGGCTGCATAGTATTCCATGGTGTATATGTGCCACATTTTTATTATCCAGTCTATCACTGACAGGCATTTGGGTTGGTTCCAAGTCTTTGCTATTGTAAACGGTGCTGCAATAAATATAGGTGTGCATGTGTCTTTATAGTAGAATGGTTTATAATCCTTTGGATATATACCCAGTAATGGGATTGCTGGGTCAAATGGTATTTCCTGCTCTAGATCCTTGAGGAATCGCCACACTGTCTTCCACAATGGTTGAACTAATTTACACTCCCACCAACAGTGTAAAAGCGTTCCTTAGGTAGAATTTTCATGGGGCAATTAATGTTTTGATATTTTTATAGTTTGAATGGGTGATTCTTTCATGTGGTTCAAAATAAATTGGAGAAGTTTGTCTCCCACCCCTACCCTAGTTCACTCGTTTCCTCTGTTGCTGCCCCTATCCATTGATGATTTATCACTGCAGTATTTCTTTACACAAATATAAGAAAAGAGGAATATATAGTTTCATTTCACCACTTTCTTACAAAAAAAATAGATGGATTATAAACACTGTACTAAGTCTTGCCTTTTTCACATAACAACATATGTTAGAGATCTTTCAGTATCAGTATATAGAATATATATATTCCTCATTCTATATATTATATAGAGTATATATATTCCTCATTCTTTTTTTCAGCTGCTGTGTACATGTGCCATAATTTATGTATGTAACAATCCCTTTATGAAGAGGATATGGATTGGTTTCATCTTTTTCTATTATTACAAATAAAGCTGCAATGGTTAATCTTATACATACATTTATGAGAGAAATTTAGGCTATTTTTTGATGACCCTTCTATGTTTTGCAGTATAAATCAACCCTAGGAGGCATTTGAAAATAGGCAAAATATGCAAGCTCTGAAGATACCTTACTACCCCACACCTGCCACTACAACAGCAGTTGTTCCCTCTGATCCTTGTTCTCTGAAAAGATAGCCATCCAATAGTTTCACACACTCCAACATGCTGACGAAGTACTTGCTTAATGTTTGGAAATGGCAATACTTTTTTCCAAAGGAATGATTACTGAAAGTGTAATTTCAGGCAACTTGATAAAAGGTGGGAAAAGTGATTTGGAGTAAGATGTGAGGCTTTCCTGTTACCTTCCTAATTGTCCAGACAAAAGAACACTCCAACTAATTAGAGGCTATTTCTCCAATCTGTGATAATCCAAGATTTGTTTATGTTATAGGAACATAATAATTATTTTAGTGTTTGAAATCACTTCAGCATAAATGTGTCCTGGGTTTTGTCCTTAAGAGACCACAAGCGTTTACAACCCAAGCCCCAAGTGTTTACTCTATTGCAGTTTTGTCAATAAGACTATTTCCTGAAACTGGTAGATTTGTGCGTATATGTGTGTGTGTGTGTGTACAAGTTTTCAGTTTGGGATAAGATCTGGGGACATGGGAGAGAACAAAAGAAGGGGAAACAATATAGTTTAAAGAGTTTAACAAAATCTAGTCAACATCCTTCTCCTTCTTCAGGCTCTTTGGGTCCTATCAGGCATTTTCCTGAGCAGCTAGATATCACAAGCTCAGGTTAGTGATCCAAGAGGAAGAACACAGTAATGAAGACCATAGCTTTGGGAACCCATCGCCTGGATTTGAATTCCAGCTCCATCACTGACTATCTGACCTTGAACCAGGCCTTCTTGTGCCTTTATTTCCTGGTATTTAAAAAATAAACTTACTGTCTAATGGAGTTGTTATGTAGGTAAAATGATAAAATATACAGAAAGTACTTAGTGCAAATTATGAGCTCAATAAATGTCAACCATTATAACATTTTTAGTACACTGTGAAGTCCTTGAATTTAACTTTACAGAATTTAACTATAAATTTATTTCTGTATTTCCAGTTTCTAGCCAAGTAGTGGGCACATAATAAGTGATCAATTAATGTTGACTAAATAGATGAATGAATAAAGAAATGAGTGAACTAAAGGACATCAAGTTCTCCCTCAGGTAAGTGAAAGTTTCGTTGTCACTTGTCACCTTGATGAGCTAAGAAAAGGGAGATAAATATTAGGTAAGATCTAAAATAGATCTTAGAAAGCACTATGCTTTTTTTCCTATTTGGCCAAAAAGTATGAAACCTGATTCACAGACAATATATGAAATTTTGACTTCGTGTTTTTCAAAACAAGTTGTTGATTCATACATATATAGATATATACATGTATGCATATACATACACATATACTTTTTTCCACCTTTGCAAAACTTTTTCTATAAATACATTTGCAAATTTATGGAGAAAAAATGCCTTTGTCAAATTATGTGTCAAGTAACGATTTTCAGTTCCGAAAATACAGTCATTACAGGGATCATACTTAATTGTTACCCTGTCAACTTCTTCCCCACTTCTCCATGGAACCCTGATGATTTAGTTTAATAATTCTATTGTATTTGTGTCTTTTAACATAAGCCATTTCAAACTAATTTTAGTAGCAGGTGGATATACAGCTATATTCAATGATAACTAGATAGAGACATAAGATAGTTAGAGATAGATGATAGGATAGTAGATAGAAATAGATAGATACATAGATACATACATACATAGATATAGATATATAGATAGATAGATACATAGATAGATAGATATGATAGACAAGTAAATAGGCAATTCTTACAGTGCCTAACATAGATGGTTGAATAATAAGTATGAAAGGTTAGCAACTGGTATTTGTACTTCATTTACCTTGTATGGAGCTAAATTTAAAAAGTTAAGTGTGTTCATTGTTCCCCAGAAATAGAGCATCAGAAACAGCCTTAGTCTTTTAAAATAAAATGCCTCCTTGACATTTCGACTTGGATGGTTCAAAGACACCAAAAACTTAACATCCTTTATATAAATCTCTTGATTGTTCCCTATTATCCTAGTATTCTTCATCTAAGTAAATGGCATCATATTCCTCCTCCAAACTAGAAACCTAACAGTTATCATCAAATCCACCCTGTCTCCCACCTCTACATCCAATCAATTAAGAAGACCTGCTATTCCACCATCAAAATATATCTTGAGCCATCAGTTTCTCTCCATCTGCATTGACACTGCTCTCATCCAAGTCACTATCATTTCTGTGTCACCGACAATGTCCCTGTCTCCCTGTTTCCAGTCTTGTTTTTTTCCCAATCCATTCTACTCACAGAAACAAAAAAAATGATCTTCCTAAAATGTAAATCAATTCATGTCACTCCCTTGATTTAATCTAGCAGTGGCTCCCCATCGCATTTAGAGTAGAAGTCAAGCTGTTTACTAGGGCTTAGAATTCCCTGCAGTATGTGGCCCCTGCCAACTTTCCAATCTGATTTCCTGTCCTTCTCCCCTTGATCACGCTATTCCAACCACTTTTGTGACACTTGCTCTAGTATTTAGCCACATATTTAGAAATAAACACGCTTGTACTGCTCTTCATTGATTACTGACTTTTAGGTATTATCTATCAACTTTCTCTTATAAAAGATGACGACTCGACTCTCTTCTTGTAAAGCACCAAGCACTTTCCCACCTGAGGTTCTTCATAGGTTTTACTTCCTCTGTCAGAAATGATCTTTCCACTACCACTACGCACATCTTCACATAGCCAACTCCTCAATTTTTAGGTCTAAGTTTAAATGTCACTTCTTCAAAAAGACCTTTCCTAAAAACTTGGTCTAAAAGTATTCTTTCATTATTCTTTTAGCTTAGCTCCTTGTTTGTCTCTTTCACTGCATTGAATACAACTTGCAACTCTTTATATTGCCATCTTACTTTTTTTTCTTTCTTCCCGACTTAAAGAAGGGATCCTACAGTTCTCATTTTTTTAATCACATCTCCACCATTTTAGTACTGTGAGTACCATGCGTTGCAGCCAAATAAATATTTTTCAATAATTAAATAATTAAAAGCATGCACAAAAATTTGAAGTTTGATTTTCACATCTATTGCAAATTAAAAACAAAAAATGCAGTTTAAAAATCTATATAGTTTTTGCAGTTATGAGACGGACACAGGTTATAAATATTTCATAACACTCGTCCTATTTGTGATTTAGTCTATATTTCTCTGAGTGTATTTAATAATGTTCATATAAATAACAAAAAATATTTTTCTGAGTTTAAAGACAATTGGACACAGTGGCTAAACAAATGTCAGGCATGAATGAGTAATTCAAATATCTTAAAGAAAATTTTTATTTTATATATAAGAGCAATTCTTCAAAACCTTATTAACAGTAAAGTTTTGGAAGTAGAAGCACACACTAAATAATAAATTAATAAATTCCCTAAGAAATAGGTTTGAATTTAGTTATAAACAACTGTAATTTTTCCAAACAATGACACAGAAAATAGTTTTCCTTGGAAGGAGCAGGCTTCCTTTATGCCAGAAAATAAGTTTATGATGGGTCCTTAATGTCAATAACAAAAATATAATAGCACCATCAACATGATCAAGAGGCATTTGTTAACATGACCAGTTGAACATTAAGATGTTCTATAAATGAAATTTCTGGCTAATGGTCCATTACTTACCACAACAACTTCAAAAAGCGCTTGTTTTTTGAAGAAACAGCATGCACATTTGACATCTTATTGCTTTCCATTCATGAGTCAGATTGTGAAGGTCGGGCAACACCCCCATGCAGTACATTTAAGTAAGAATTTCCCACTGATTTCAAAGTCACCTTCACACAAAGAAAAGTTCCTTGCAGTATAGGGGAAAAAACATGCAAAGATGCAAAATATAAACCAATATTTATTTTCTATCCCTCTATCAGAGAAACAATAGAAATGTGGCATTCATTTTTTTCTGTATCTTTTTTGCTTTTTAAAAAACAGTGTTTTTAATTAAATTAGTATATTTGCGTTGTTTAAAACTCCAATCATTCCGTAAGGCTTATAACAGGAAACAGGTCCCCTGCCCCTCTGCACCACATCCTAGATTTCTCTCCATAGAAAATGTTCATCTATTTGAGCTGTTTCTTTTTGTTTTTACCTCTGTGATTGTAAATATTAATAACATGCTTATAGTGTTTTTTCCTAAATTTCCAGTTTTGTATATTTTCCATCATCTATCTTCCTGCTATGGAAGATAAAAACTCATCACTTTTACACACTGTCTTATACACAACACACACACACACACACACACACACACACACACACACACACACATTCCCCTTGCCCCATCTGCACCATAGATTTATATAATAAATTTAGGTTAAATTAGTATTCAGTACTTAAACTGTCAGGACTATATAACTACTATTCACTGCCAAAGGATGCAGGGTGCCATGATTACCTCCTTTTTTCACAATTTTTTGTTTTACCTGGAATTCAACATGATTTTAGTTTTCCATTCCATTCACTTTATCATCAATATAACTCACTGACTTAGTGCTAAGTTCTCTATAAGAGACATGAAAATCCTCTCAGCCATGTCAAATAGTCATACTGTTCCTTGCTTCCTTTCTTTATTCTGCTTGTCATTCTTTCGGGAGCTTTCTGTCCTCCTGCTCTGTTCTGAACTGTAGCTGTCTGGACTTGCTATGAGGTGCTCATCCCAAAGCTTCCCCCATAACATCAAGGGAATTCCCTTCTCTTTTCTGTTCTGTTGAATCCAGTGTTTCCTGGATCCCATATTCTTTTCTAACTTGGTTTCCCAACTAATTTTGACGGAGTACATCATCCAGAGTTTCCTAGAAAGGGATACATGAGAGGTAAATTCTTAAGACATCAAATATCTGAAAATATCCTCATTCTAATGCACATATTTAACAATCTGAGTGTAGACTTTTAGGTTGGAAATTAATGCAAATCAAAATGTTATTAAACTTTATTTTCCAACTACTTTGTAAACTTTTAGGCCATGCTTTGGTTAACATCCAAGAGCTAGCTAGCCTGCTTGCTTGCTTGCTTTCTCTTTCTTTTCTCTTTTCTCCCTTCCCTTCCCTCCCCTCCCCTTCCCTTTTCTTTTTTTCCCTTTCCCTTTCCTTTCTTTTCTTTTCTTTTTCTCACTCTGTAACCCAGGCTGGAGTGCAGTGGCACCACCTCAGCTCACTGCAACCTCTGCTTCCCAGTTTCAAGTGATTCTAGTGCCTCAAAGCCTCCCGAGTACCTGGGATTACAGGTGTGCACCACCATGCCTGGCTAATTTTTGTCTTTTTAGTAAAGATAGGGTTTCGCCATGTTGGCCAGACCGGTCTTGAACTCCTGGCCTCAAGTGATCCACCCGCCTCGGCCTCCCAAAGCGCTGGGATTACAGGCATGAGCCGCCGCACTCAGTCGATCTTTCTTGAAATCTCTTTTTCTATGTTGCTAGAATCCATTTCTTGTTTCTTGAATGCAGCTTAATAATCACTACCTCTCTAATGAAATCACAATCTTCCAAAGAGAGGAATCGGACGGCCTCCACGTTTTTACTCCTAACAACTAAGAATAATTATTGAGAAGTTTTTATGTACCAAGAACTCGTGTAAACACTTCTTCACATGCATTAATTTATTATATCCTTACAATAATCCTATGAGGTGCTTTTATTATATTCACTCTACATGTGAAGAAACTGAGAAAGAGGGAGTTTATGTAACATGTCCCTGGTCATGGAACTAGCTAAATGTTAAGAGTTGGGATTCAAACTTAAGGAGTTTAACTCAAAAGCCTATATCCTTACCTTTTTAATCATTATGATATACTGCTATTCAATAGCCCTTTTAAAACATTTTATGAAAATATTAAGGCTTTTTTTTTGTTCCATGTGTCACTCTATTTCTTACTTACTTTTCTGTTTTGATTTCTGCTTTTCATGTTGGAGCTTTTCCTCAAATGTCATTCCTTGATTATTCATTTTTAATTTAAGATTGAGACAAAAAGTGTTTATCAATAGCTTTATGTGTTTGAGCAGGGCCTACCAAATGATGTACTTCACTGTACACTGATTTAATAAGTACACAGCTGTTTCATTGGGATCTCTAAATTGTTACTCTCTGTAGACCTTTGTTACCAGCCTGGAAAATTTCTCTAAAGAGGAATCTTTCTAATTTCTGCATGAGAACTTTAAACTGGACTGCTAGATTTCCCAGAGTTAAATTACAGAAAGGTCTGGGGATCTCATTGTGTAGTATGTCGATTCCCTCTTAATCCTTCTGTTTTCAGTATAGGACCACTACCCTCAGCTTTGTCTTGTTTCTCCAAGTCCAGGTCCTGCTACTTAAACTTCTTTGGAGAATAAATCTCTAGTTTTCTGCCCAGAGGTATGTGTGGGTGTGGATGAAAAGTACATGGTCTGGGAGAGGATTTGGCAGTTGTCCTTCTTAAACAGACCTTCACGATCCTGTTAACATTTGCCTTACAGAGCTATAAGGTACCTCAGTTTCTACCTCTTTCCTAAACTCTAAAGTACCTGTTAGCTTTTTTTTTTTTTTACTTCTTAACTTTATGTCCCACCACAATCTTTGTCCTGCCCCCTCAAGCTTAGGTTTCACCTTTCTCCTTTCCGCCCCATGGCTTGCCATTTGTTTACCTGCTTTCCAACTTCCAAAATTGTGTTAGCATCTCGTCTGTTCTGCTGCTCTCTATTTCCCTGTGGGTTTATGTCGTTTCATCCTATTAGTGGGTTTTAGAAGGGAGCAGAGATTAATGCATGTTCACTCTACCATGTTTAACTAGAAGTTGGCATTGGCTTTCTTGATAGATCAAGGATAGACTGTAGACAAAATTATTTTATGCCTTGCTACCATTCTGAAATGAATTTGTGGATTATTGTGTGAGCTCAGCTGGTGCTAATAATAGCAAAGTTGTGAGTTAAAAATCTTCGTAAGGACCAATTATCTCTGCCGTGTTATTGGATCACAGCTGTACCTTAGCCTTCACCCCAAAGTTCAAAAGCATTTTCTAAGGTCTGTAGCAGGACCAGGTAAAGAACTACATATAGTCCTTTTTTTTTTTTTTTTTCATCCAGTGGGATGAAAAGTGTTAGGAAATAATAGGAAAATAATACTAGGAATAATAAGAAAATTTACTCACAAATACTCTTTATAAGAAATAGTTATCATACCAATTACTAAGCAGGTAGCATGTGCTTAAACAGCCTGAGATTCCTCTTGTCTTATCATCATTCTCAAGAGCTCAATTTCCCTGAATATGTGGAGTCCTAGGAACAGTCTGAAAATACATCCGAACCTCCAAGTACCAACAGTTCCCCACACCCCCCTTCCACTTTCTTTTTTCTTTCTTTTTTCTTTTTTTTTTTTTTTTGAGACGGAGTTTCTCTCTTGTTGCCCAGGATGGAGTACAATGGCGCAATCTCGGCTCACTGCAACCTCTGCCTTCTGGGTTCAAGCAATTCTCCTGCCTCAGCCTCCCCAGTAGCTGGAACTACAGGTGCATACCACCACACCTGGCTAATTTTTTGTATTTTTAGTAGAGACGGGGTTTCACCACGTTGACCAGGCTGGTCTTAAACTCCTGACCTCAGGTGATCCGTCTGCCTTGGCCTCCCAAAGTGCTGGGATTACAGGCGTGAGCCACCACACCCAGTCAGTTCCCTTTTTTTGAGTGCTTTTGGACCTGTGGCTAAATTCTCAGCAGATGGCAGCAATACAGAAATAGAGGTAGTGTTAGTGTGCTTATGGCCATCTGAGTAAGACAGTGATGTAAAAGCAATACAGGACTGAGTTGGAAGAAAACGGGGGCCCATTAAAGCTTTTGACTTAACACTGGAGATACAGTGCATCTGCTGTACACACTGTTGTCAGTTGCTCTGCCCAGAAATAGAATCAACAGAGTCCTCTAGCTAGTGTTGATGTTACTTCAAGTGTTGATAGTATGCCCTTCAGCACTTCACACTTTCCTCAGAGCTTTTTGTCTACTTTGATTCACTGCTTCAGTAATTTTGACATAATTAAAAAGCAATAATATTTAACTCTTCTAAGCTGAATGTACCTCAACAATACTTCCCTCAAATCACCTATTGTTAATTAAAACACAATAAATGTCTCATCATATCTAATTAAAATGCTTTTTGAAAGCAGGTAATTTACATTGCAATTATTTCTCTGTAACAGTTTGACAAGAATGCGTAAGCATGAAGTCTTTACTAACAAAAGAAGTGGGATATAAAAATCAGTTTTCAAATCATTTTTATAGATGTCTTTAGAATTTCACTTGATTGCCCCTAGCTCTTCTTGAAACTCTTGCAAAAGTCATTTTGGAACTCCAAATCCCCACATTTCACAGTACTGCCTTGGTCCTCCTGTTAACATTGCCCGCCACTTTTATTTTCAAGACTCTGTCTATCTTTGTCTTCTCGTGATTGTCCACTCTTCTTGTTTTATTCTTACCAGTCAGATCACAACTGCTCAATATGCCCGCACTCTTACCACTGGATCGGTTTCTCCACACACCTCTTCCATGTACATTTTCTTAACCTTGATTTTTCTTCTCTCATAGTTTAAGTTCAAGCCTATGCCATCTCACACTTACACTATCACATTAGACTCCTGTCTTGCTTTCTGTCGTCAATCCCACCCTATATATCATCACAATTACCTTCTAAAGTACAAACTTTCTCATATCCCATCTCTCCTCAGGAACCCTTAACAAGATCTTCACCATTTATGATGTAAAATTGATATTTCTTATTATTCTATAGAATAATCCCAGTAAACAGCCTCAGTTTTATCTAATACTGACCTCCGCCATCAACCTCAGCCACCCAACACAAGCAGCTGTTACCCAAACATACCACTCACTCTCCTAACTTTGTGGTTTTACTCAGAATCTCTTTTACGCATAATGCCTCACTGTTTCGTTTTGCTCACACATTTCTTTTAAAGATTTTATTCAAATCATTCTACTACAGAAAGATCTCCTGAAGTCAAAATTTATCTCCATCACCCTTTGTACACTCCCTTCGCATTTTGAAATATGTGAGTTAACAGAGAAAAATATGATAAGCCCTATATTTGATCAGGTGCTTGACTTTCTTTTTTAAAAAAAATTCAGTAGGTTATTGGGGAACAGGTGGTGTTTGATTACATGAGTAAGTTCTTTAGTGGTGATTTGTGAGATTTTGGCACACTCATCATGTCTGAGCTCAGACTCTTCTTGGGTGGGTCTTGCTGCAGCTACTGTGGGGTATGGGGGTGAGATTACCAGATCACTGGAGTTGTGTGCCTAGGAGGATTGTGGTTACTTCTGCTGAGTCATGCAGGTTGTCAGAGAAGTGGGGGAAATCCAGCAGTCACAGGCCACACCCACGCAAACCGAAGGGCTAGTCTCACTCCCATCATGTCCCCTGCAACAGCCCCAAGTCTGTTTCCAGGAGGAGGCTGAGAGGGGCTTGAAAACTTGCCCGAGGCTACCCACCTCCCAACTGCCAAAGAAAAGGGCTTTAGTTCTTCCCCCACCTGTGAAGTCTGCATGCCTGATTCCCGAGAGTGAGTGTTAGGGAGAGTAGGGTCTCCCTTTCCCACTTCCACAGTTGGGGCACTCACAGTATTTGGGGTGTCTCCTGGGTCCTACAGGGGCAGTCTACTTCCTTCAGAGGGTCTGTGGGTCCTCTTGGGATTGCTGGTTTGTTCTTGCAGTCGATCTGGAGCTCTCATGCTGTCACCGGGTCCCCGCAGCCAGCTTTCCCCACACTCCCTCCAGGTTGTTTATAAAAGGTTTTATTATTGTCCCTTCTAACAGACAGAGGGAAACTGGGCCTAAAATAATTTGTGTAATTGCCCAAAGTCATACAGTGTTTAGAGCCAATATTTAAATCTGGGTCTACCAGACTTGAGAAAATTCATAATCTTAACCACTATATACATGAAAATATATGGTAAGTTTCCTTCCTTTTTCCATTCACTTATTCATTTTCTTTCCTAGCCGATGAACAGAAGGTTGACAAAATACTTCACATTTTTGTGTATATAGATACAGAAAATGTATATAGATGATAGATGACAGATAGATAGATGTTAGACAATAGACAGCTATAAATCATGATGGAGATATCTACTGAACATGTTCTTGCTGATGAGAGCTGTTAGAGGACAAGACTATTCAAGAGAACAGCTATTATTTCTTAGTGCTTAACTTAACATTCACTTCCCTAACAATAGCAGAAGCAAAATCAAGTTAAGCAAACATGGAAGCCAGCTTTCAAATAGACAATATTTGTCAGTAAGGCAGACCACCAGGGAGCCAATAAGATAATATGCTTGGGAGCCTGTGGTGAGAAAAAAATACAACAAAGCTGAAAGTGGTATTTTCATCTGTCAGGTCTGTTTGAGAGGAAAAATGTGGAATGAATAAATTTTAAAGCCACAGAAATCAAAAGGGCAACTTAGAATACCATTGTCCTTTTACCGATATGACTGATGCTTAACTTTTCAACCAGCATCTCCTATTACCTTCAAATGTTTGAATGAGATACCTCAAAAGCAATTATTAGACTCAAAATGTATATGATGCATTAGGAGTCACTGTTGCTTTTTATTTGCCAAGAAAACATCAAACACACACACACACACACACACACACACACACACACACAATACACAGAAAATCCATGACATCACTCATATTGCTGAAATTCTTTCATATAAAGGCCTCAGTTTGATCCTGGAAAGTTTATAACTACCTATTTTCACATGTCCTTTTTGCCTTTTAATTCTACATCAGTAGCTATTCCTTTACTGGTGATACATGATGGTAGTAGCACTGGCTGTTTCAGATTTACAGAGGAGAAAATAAAGAGATTCTATGACCTTGTGGAACATAAAAAAGATCTAAAATACCTCTCATCCTTTACTGCTGACAAAACACTTAAAATCTTGTAAATTATTAATGTCTACTAAAATCAGGTATGTTCATTTTTATCACTTTTTCTAAGTGTGATTTGTGGAGAATCAACTCAAGTGTTTTGTGAATAGACCATATCTTATACTTAAGGAATCAGATGGCACAGAGGTGAGGCCATAGAGCCTGCAATTCACAAATCTCCTCCATATCAATTTTGTGCACTAAAGTCTGAGAATCACCTACATGAGACCCTTTGAAGAAACCGCCATGTGATGTAGAAAACTCATAGTTTCTCTCTACCCCCACTTTGGAAAGGGATGTGCTTAATGGTAAAGTTAAGACTTGCTGAGTGCTTCCTATTGCACTAATACTTCTTATGGCACTAATAATTCCTGGTGGCACTATTTTATGAGTTCAATATGTATTACTGTATTTAATTTTCAAAACCACCCTATTAAGTAAGAACTAACATTGCCTTCACTTTACAGAGAGGAATCTGGAGGGCATTTCAAGAGATATCACTACCACCGGAAAATTTTCCAGTGGCCTTTGATCCGAGCATGAGGAAGTGAGATTAGGCCAGAAGATGAGAACAAAGAGCAGATGTTTTTAGATGAAAGATACCAGAACCTTGGGGAAGGAAAAGTTGAACATCTACTACGTACCATTTACTACACTGAGGCACTAGCCTCATCTTCTTTAATCATCACACTGACCTTTTGATGTCTCATTTTTATTTCTGTTTTACAGATGAGAAAACCAAAAGCCAGAAAATTAACCAACTGGCTCAAAGTCACACAGACAGATGGCAACAAAACTGGGATTTAAAGTTGTCTGTCTCATTTCAAATCATATAATTTTTTATTATGCTATTTCGCTCTCAGGGAAGTTCAGAGGTGTTGTGCACCAACTGTTGCTAACTCCTAGTCTCATTAGGAGCATTATAAATAAATACTGTAATTTTAGATAGTAACAAATTCTGTGAAGAAAATGAAACAGAATGCTACCATAAAGAGCTATTGCAGGAGAGAGATGAAAGACATCAAATAAGGGCAACCTCACTGAGGAAGTAACATTTGAGCTAAAACAAGTGAAAGAATTCAGATAAATAAAGATCTAGGGGAACACAAAAGAAAATATTTTGAGGAAGGGCAGGCTTGCTCTGTTTGAGGACCAGCAACAAGATCACTCTCTGGGGACTAAATGAATATGGAAGGGATTGACAAAGATGAAGACACATCTATCAGTGACCTGTAAACCAGGAGACAGTGATTAGATTTTATACTGTAATGAAAACCATTAGAAGACTTTAAGCAAAGAAATGTAATGACTTAATTCACACTAAAAAGTGAAAACTATTTTACATTTTGTGTGAGGAATAGGCTGTAAGAGGACAACAATGAAAGCAAGTAAAGCAGTAAGAAGAAAATACAGATGAGAGGTTATTGAGGCCTAGAAGGAGGATAGATAGTTGTGGAACTGGTAAGATGTAGTTGTATTTGAAAAGCATTTTCAAAATAGAGCTGATAAGAGTTGCTCGTGGATTAGATATAAGGAATAAGCTAGAAAGAGAAATCAAGATTTTTTAATTGAGTAAGAATATTAAATTGAGTAAGTAAATTAACTTGAGAAAATTTAATTCCAATCAGTTTCATGGGGAAGATTGAGAAAGAGATGGCAATTTTGCAGGAGGTTGGAAAGGGAGTGAGGAGATGGCATTACGTTTGGACATGTTAAGTTTCAGATGCTTATTCAACATTCTAATGAAGACGCCAAGCAGGCAGTTGCATATAGGAGTTTGGAGTGCAGACTTTTTCAACATTCTTAAAAGTATGTTCACCTATTCTTCTTATGTACCTTCAAGCCAATGGACCAGATAAAAGGTTGCAAGAAATCGTTAGCTTCACAACCTTTTCGTTACCCCCGTACCATTAGAGAAATAGGGTGCCTCATAGATCACTATGAAAAGCTTTTACAAAACTGTAGTTCATGTCTCCACCCAGACAATGCCCATAAAGTAAAAGCATGGCTTTCAACACCAATAATTTCCTATACCCGTATAGGCTAGTCCAGAGCCAGTAATTTTTTTTTTAAAAAGCCTAGTATACCTATTGCCAACAGGTAGCCCCTTAATGTAACAGACTTTTAGATGTATATGTAACAGATATAGATGACTTTCACCCTTTAGTATGCTATTGTGAAGAGAAAGCTAGTTTAGACATCAAAAGTGAATCTGAATCCTGTGTTCTTTCAATATATCTGACATTGGGTAGCTACTTTGGGTCTTATTTGACTAATCTATAAGACAGAGACATTAATAGTACCTATCTTATAGTATTACTATTAGTATTGAATCATATAATCCATGGAAACCCTTAACACGATGCTGAAATAAATGTTTCTTCTTTTTTATTCTTGGCATTATTATTTGGTCAAACCAGATAAAATTACAAATATTTGAATTTTTAAAGTAACAAAACAGCAATTATATGTAGTATAACAACAACAAAATTATAAGTCTAGTTCGTTTAGCAATACCAGAAACAAATTGGTGGTTCTATTCTACTACTCAAACCACATAAAGATCAGACCTCTCCCCAAACTAGGGTTATGCTTTGGGGGTACTGGTAATAAAATAAGATACTATGCCTTTTACAGTTAAATCTATAATTCAGGCAAGAGGAATGAAACTCATTAATTTCCAAGTCACCAAAAGCCCTTTTCTGGGGAGAGTGCACTAAAATATTGATTGAGAACAGGAGAGACAAAGGAAAACAGCATACTGGAAGCCCAGAAATCCAACATTAGATAGGGCCAGTGCCTCCCAATAATATAAATACCAGGTCAACTATCCAGTCACTTTCTTCTCTCCTTCTGAGAGACCTGATCACTTCCTTTCAAGGATCAGTATATGGTGCCTCCAAACTGAGGCATCTAAACAACAAACAAATAAAATTCTAGAACAGCTTTAGATTTACAGAACAATTGTAAATATATTATAGATAATTCCTGTGTACCCCACACCTAGTTTCCCTTATTAGCATCTTACATTAGTATGGTACATTTGTTACAATTAAGGAAACAATGCTGACAAATTATTATTAACTAACGTCCATATTATATTTGGATTTTCTTGGTTTCTATCCCATGTCCTTTTTCTGTTTCAGAATCCCATCCATGCTAAGGTATTGCATTTAGTCATCGTAGCTCTGTGGGCTCCTCTGGTTGTAATAGTTTCTCAAATTTTGCTTGTTTCGATGACCTAGACAGTTTTGAGAATTACCAGTTGGATATTTTGTAGAATGCTCCTTAATTGGAATACATATGATAATTTTTAAATAATTAGTCTGGAATTATGGGAATGGGAAGAACACAGACGTAAAGTGCCTTTTTTATCACATCATATCAAGGGTACATGATATAAACATCACTATCACTGTTGATGTTGACCTGGCCAAAGAAGCAATTGTCAGGTTTCTTTACTGTATAGCTATTCTTTTTCCGTCTTTCCATACTGTACTCTTTGGAAAGAAATGAGTATGTTCATGTCCCACTTAAGGAGCACAGAGTTATGCTCCTCCTCACTGAGGAAGTAGTATTGACATAAATTATTTCAAATTTTTCTGCACAAAAATTTGATTCTTCTTCTTCATTTATTTATCCAGTCATTTCCTTATGGTAACATGGACTCACGAATATTTATTTTTTACTTTGGGTTATAATACACTGCTAATTTATTTATTTTATTACTCAAATTATTCCAGCTTTCGCCATTTAGCGCACTTTCAGTTCCTGTGTCCCTTTGACATACCATCCACTATTGTGGGATTTGTTTCATTTTTTGAGCACTTCCTTCCTTTCTGGCATGATAAGATGCTTGAGGCTCACTTTCCTTTTTCCATGCTCCAGTCCTATGTATTTATCTAACTGATGTGAAAAGTTAGGTCGACACAAAATCTGCCTGAAAATGTTTATAACACTGTTATTGCTAATTAACAAAAATTGAAAGCAGCCAAGATGCCCTTCAGTAGATCAAAGGATAAACACATTGTGGTATGTTGATATAATGAAATATTATTCAGCAATAAAAGAAATAAAATATTAAGTCATGAAATGGCATGACTAAATCTTAAATGCACATTACTAAGTGAAAGAAGTCAGTCTGAAAAGGCTATATACTTTATGATCACAATGGCATGACATTCTAAAACAAGAAAAACTATAGTGATGGTAAAAAAAAAAAAAAAAATGTCAGGCGTTGCCAGTGGTTCAGGAAAAGAAAGGAAGAATGAAATAGATGAAGCACTGGTTTTGTTTTGATGATGATGAAGCTATTCTGTACGGAAATGTAATGGTGAATACATGACAGTATGCATTTATCAAAGCCCATAGACTTATATAAAACAAGGAGTAAAACATAAAGTATCTAAATTTTAAAACATTATCTAGGAGAAAAGGAATTCTGGCATGGAATGAAGAATGTGACAAATCAATCTAACTGTATTATAAGTGCGTGAAACAATCTCACTAAAGGGAGTAAAGGACAAAGGTGTTGACCTAAAATCTTCGGAAGAAAATAGAGACTCCAAGATTAAAAGCAAAAGAAAGTGTTCATAAGCAATAAGCTTTAGTTGATAAGAGATTTTTCCGTCCTGGAGGCATAGGTTAACTATATCAATACTACTATACATATGTACTAGAATTGAAAAATTAAGTAAATGGATGGCAGGTGGTTGGAATCATGTTTCTCACTGTTAGGGTGGGAGTTTACAATAAACAAGGGTAGGAGGCTTTATAGTAGGAGATATCAACACGAACGTGTGTTTAGCTTAATATAGGTACAGATAGTTACAGATAGAAATACTTGTAAATATGTGTATACACAGGGATTAGCATATACACTTGCATTTCTTGTCAGCTGAGATGACCTAGAAGCAATAGCACCCCAGTAGCAATAATTACACCTATTGCCCACATATATGTTTCTAATACTATACTTAAAAACAAACAGGAGTCCTTGAAGAAATGGCCGATGTTAGGCATTTTTCAACCTTACACACACAGAATCAGATTAATCACAATCCTTGCTTCATGTCTAATGAATTTTTGGCTCCTTGGTCCATAGATAATCCTCTTTTTACTAATTTTGACTGTGTTCCATAGGAATAGTGTGTCCTTTGGCAAAGAACAACCTCTCCTAATTTCAGTTTTTTAATCAGTAAAAAAGGAACACTAAAAACACTTAACTTATAAGTTTCTGTACAAATTAAATACCAGGTTGCATGTACAATATTTGAAAAAAGAACTTGGCATATAGTAAGCAGGCAGAAATTTTAAGTCTTTCTTAAGTTTTCCAAGTTGGACATAAAGGGAAATTTGGAAGCATATAGAGATCTGAGTGAAGTTAATCAATTTTTAGAGGGCAAGTGTTTTCAGTGTCTTTGATCCTTCTGAATACTATGACACCCACATTAGCCTGGAGTGAGCAGCAGAACTAGACTTGAATGGTTGCAGTAATGAGGTGGACAATAAATTGGGCCTTGGGAAGCCTGACTAAAGAGAATTTAACTTCACTATGTTTTTCTTTTTCTCTTCAGTTACCTTGGAAGCTACTGAAGAAGCATAGAGACATACGTGTTGTAGGAGATACACAGTAGTGAAAGGGCTATAAAAGATATGTGGAGAAAAAAGCTTGATGGTAGGAGGTAATGAGAAGAGTAGATTAAATAGCAGAGAGGGAACAGCTTAGTTACCTGTTCTAATTTAAAAGATATAGGTAAGTCTGAAATGGCCTAACAGAAGAGTTTTAGTAATCAGAAGAAAACCAGTTGATAATAGTTTGAAATGTTTACTTTTTATGGGATGGCTTTGGCAAAATGAAGAAACACCTTTAATCTGAACTAAAGATTGTATAATAACCCTTTCTCAGAGATACTTTTTTGAAAAAAATTCCATGGTGGTCTCAATAGAATACTGTAATCATTATATATAAAGCACTTTTAATTTTGGTGTAGAATTTAAAAGACAACGCATACAGTGTTTCTCCAATGTTTTCTTCTAGTATGTTCATCCCTCAGGTCTTAGATTTTAAGTCCTTGATTCATTTTGATTTGATTTTTGTATATGGTGAGAGATAGGGGTCTAGTTTCATTCTTCTGCATATGGATATCCACTTTTCCCTACATCATTTACTGAAGAGACTGTCTCTTCCACTGTGTATGTTCTTGATGCCTTTGTGAAAAATCAGTTCATTGTAGATACATCAATTTATTTCTGGGTACTCTATACTGTTCCATTGGTCTAGCATCTATTTTTCTGCCAGTATCATGCAATTTTGCTTATAACTTTGTAGTATTATTTGAAGTCAGGTAATGTGATTCCTCCAGATGTGTTCTTTTTGCTCAGGATAGCTTTGGTTCCATGTAAATTTTAGTATTTTTTTATATTTCTGTGAAGAATATCATTGATATTTTGATAGGGATTGGACTGGATCTGTATATTGCTTTGGGTAGTATGAACATGTTAACAATATTGATTTTTCCATTGGTCTAACCAAATGTTTCTGGAGTAGGACAACAAAAGCACAGGCAAACAAAGCAAAAATGAGCAAATGGGATCACATCGAGATAAAAACCTGCACAGCAAAAGAAACAATCAACAAAATGAAGAGACAACTCATAGGATGGGAGAAAATGTTGGTGAACTACTGCTCTGACAAAAAAAACAAAAAAATAACTATTTATAAGGAGCTCAAACAACTCGAGAGCTAAAAAACCGCACAAAATCCAGTTAAGAAATGAAGACCTAAATAGACATTTCTCAAAAGAAGAAATACAAATGACAAACAGATATATAAAAGAAAACGCTCAACATCACTAATCATCAAGAACTGCAAGTAAAAACCACTATGAGACATCATCTCATCCCAGTTTGCGTGGCTATTATCAGAAAGACAAAAATAACAAAAACAAATGCTGGAAAGCGTGTAGAGACAAGAAAACACTGGTAAATGTTAGTGGGAATGCATATTAAGTACAACCTCTGTGGAAAACAGTATGGAGATTTATCAGAGAACTAAAAATAGAACTACCATATGATCCAGTGATCTTACTTCTGCTTGGTTTTAACATCTACTACTGTACCCAAGAGAAAGGAAATCAGTATAACAAAGAGATATCTGTGCTCCCTGTTTATTGCAGCACTATATACAATAACCAAGATTTCGAATCCACCTAAGTGTCCATCAACAGATTCATGGGTAAAAAAAAAATGTGGTACATATACACAAGGAATATTATTCACAATGGAATATAATTCAGAAACTATTCATGTTAAAAATAATGAGATCTTGTCATTTGCAACAATGTGAATCAAACTGGACAACATTATGTAAAGTGAAATAAGCCAGGGTCAGAAAGACAAATACCACACGTTCTCACTTACATGAAGGATCTAAAAAAAATTGAATTCATAAAAATAGGAGCATAGAATGATGGTTATCAGAGGCTGGAAAAGGTAGTGGATGGGGGGATAAAGTAGGGATGGTTAATGGGTACAAAAATACAGTTTGATAGAATAAATAGGATCTAATATTTGGTAGTACAATAAGGTAACCATAATTACCAATAATTTATTGTATATTTTAAAATGACTAAAAAAGTAAAATTGGAATGCTCCTAACATTAAGAAATATAAAATGCTTGAGATGATGGATACTTCAGTTACCCTGATTTGATCATTATACATTGTATACCTTTATCAAAACAACACATGTACACTAGAAATATGTATAACTGTTATGTAGACATAACCATTAAAATAAAAATAATTTTAGAGACAAAACACGAACAATAATTATAACTATAAAACTATGTTAATGGATATGCAATATATAAAGATGTAATTAGTGACATCAATAACATAAAGTGGGAATGGAGAGATATTAAAAAAGTAGTTTTGTATGTTATTAAAGTTATCAGCTTTGAACAGATTGTTGTAACTATGAGATCTATATGTAAGCCCCATTGTAACCACACACAAAAAAATACACACAGAAGAAAATGAGAAAAGAATCAAAGCATGTCAAAACAAAAATATCACCAAAACACAAAGGAAGGCAGCAAGAGAAAAAAAAGAGTGACAAAATTGTTACAAGACAGAGAGAAAACAGTTAACCAAGTGGTAATAGTAACTCCTGCTCTATCAGTGATTACTATAAATATAAATGAATAACCTATCAATCAAAAGAAGTAGAGTGGCTGAATTAAAGAAAAATACCAACAAGATGTAACTATATGCTGTCCACAACAGAATCACCTTAGATGTAAAGACAGACATAAGGTGAAAGTGAAAGGATGGGAAAATATATTCCATAAAAATGGTAACCAAAAGAAATCAAGGGTGACCACATTTATATCAGACAAAATAGACTTTAAGTCAAAAGTTATCACAAGAGATAAAGGACATTATATAATGATAAAGTGCCTACTCACCAGGAAAATATAACAAATATATATATACATATACATATATATATATATATATGCACCTAAAAGAAGACCACCCAAATATTTGAAGAAAACATTGGCAGAATTGAAGGAAGAAATGAACAGTAAAACAGTAATAGGAGACTTTAATACATCACTTTCAAAAATGGATAGAAAAGTGGATAGAAGATCAATAAGGGAACATAGGACTCGAACAACTCTATAGACCAACAGTACCTAGCAGACATATACAGAACTCTCTTTCCAGCAGGAGCAGAATATACATTCTTCTCAAGTGCACACAGAACATTCTCTAGAGAAGATCACACATTAGGTTACAAATGAAGTCTTAACAAATTTTAAAAGATTGAAATCCTACCAAGTATCTTTTCTGACCACAAGAGAATTAAACTAGAAATCAACAGCCATTGAAAAACTGGAAACTCACAAACATGTGGAAATTAAACAACATACTATTGTATAACCAATGGGTCAAAGAAGAAATTACAAGAGAAATTAGAAAGTATCTTGAGACACACAAAACCAAAAACATAACATACTAAAACTTATGGGATATGGGGAAGAGGCAGAAAAACATGTTTTAATAGAAACCACCAGTGATCTTCCTCCCCATAGGAATACCAAATTGAACAACTATCTGCACAAGAAAGTTCCTTTAAAAGAACCAAAAATCAAGTGAGTAATTACAATACTTGGTTTTAACATCACATCAAGGAAAGAGACACTAAACAGGGGAGGAAAGACAGTTTGAATTGCCTGTACCACCCCTTCCCCATCCCCAGCAGCTGCCAGGTGGTACAGAGAGAAAATCTGTGTGCTTGAGGGAAGAAAAGCACAGTGATTGTAGAACTCTGCATTGGAACTCTGTGCTGTCCTATCACAGCAGAAAGCAACACTGGGCAGAATTCAACCGGCACCTACGGGGGAACATTTAAACTTGCCCTAGCCAGAGGGGAATTGTCCATTACAGCAGGCAGAACCTGAGGTCTGGCTAGTCCCACCACCACAGGCTAAAGTGCTTTGGGGTCCAAAAATAACTCAAAAGGTAGTCTAGGCCACAGAGTGCAATTCCTAGGGAGGTCCTGGTGCTGTGCTGGGCTTGGAGCCAGCAGACTTGGTGTGTATGTGACATAGTGAGGTACCAGTGGGAGTGGCCAAGGGAGTGCTTGCATCACCCCTCCCCCAAACCCAGGCAGCTCCAGGACAGACTCCTTCTTTATGCTTGAGGAGGGGAGAAACAAGAGTAAAGAGGACTTTGTTGGCCGGGCACGGTGGCTCATGCCTGTAATCCCAGCACTTTGGGAGGCTGAGGCGGGTGAATCACTTGAGGTCAAGAGTTCAAGACCAGCCTGGCCGACATGGTGAAAACTTGTCTCTACTAAAAATACAAAAGTTAGCTGGGCGTGGTGGTGCACGCCTGTAGTCCCAGCTACTCAGGAGGCAGAGGCAGGAGAATTACTTGAACCCGAGAGGTGGAGGTTGCAGTGAACTGAGATCAAGCCACTGCACTCCAGTCTGGGCGGCAGAGTGAGACTCCGTCTCAACGACAACAAAAACAACAACAAAGAGGAATTTGTCTTGCAACTTGGATATGAACTCAGCCACAGTAGAACACAGCACCATGCAGAGTCCTGATGCCCTAGCCCTCAGACAACATTTCTAGACACGGGAATCCACTGCCTTGAAGGAAAGGACCCATTCCTGGCAGAATTCAACACATGCTGACTAAAGAATGTTTGGTCACTGAATAAACATCAAGAAAAGTGTCAAGATGACTGACTAGAAGCAGCTAGTGTATGCCACTCTCACAGAGACAAGAAAAAGTGGTGAATAAATGCTACATCTTCAACTGAAACATCATGCAGGGATTCATCAAGGAAAAAATGTGGCCCATGGAGAACAGGGAGGAGCAAGACAGGACAACCACCCACCCAGGAGTTGCATGAAGCCAGGGGAAGCTTCCTCACCACAGGGAAACTGAGTGAGTGAGAGACCTTGGGGATCCACACTTTTTCTATGGATCTTTGCAACCTCGGGCTCAGGAGATCCCCTTGTAAGCCTACCCCACTGGGACTTTCAGACTGATGTGGAGAGCTACATGTAGTCTGAGAAGAGCCACCACTCAAGCACACACAGAGCCCCAGGAGCCTTGGATCCCTGGGCATCCCAGCATTAGTGGCTGCAGCTCTGGCAAAGAGAGTAGTTATGCTCCCTCACATGTCTCCAGGAAAGGAACCAAATCCAGGAGGCTGAGCATTGACAGTCTGCAGGCCTTGCTTCCACTGCATCTCACAAGATAAGACCTACTGGCCTGGGAATGCAGCCATCCCCTGCCAGGGCTCTTGGTCCAGTAGCAGCCCTGCACTTCCCTGGGATGGAGCTCTTAGAAGTAGGGGCGGGTCGCCATCTTTGCTGTCTCTCAGCCCTTGCCATTGTTGCCTTAAAGCTCTGGAAAGTATGTGGCGACTAGGGACTGGTGCAGAACCCCAGCGCAGTGCAGCCATCCCACAGAAAAGCTGCCAGACTGTTTTTTAAATTGGTCCCCATTTACATTTTTCCTTACTGAGTGACGCCTCCTGACTCCAGCCCAACTACCCTGCCCCAACCTGAACACTTCAGTCAGAGGTAGCACTGCATTTATCTGAGGAAATCCCAGAGTCAACCCACAACCCCTTCTCCATTGCAACTACAGTGGTACTGCCCTAACTGCCCACAGAATAGGGAAGGAGCAAAGGACCTACCCGCTATGCTGGCACCTCCAGGACACGGCAGCCACCATATGGAAAAGAGTCCAGTCTCTCTTCCCTGGGAGTTCCCAACCCCCACTCTTCACCAGGGAGGGCTCCTAGCTCAGGACTGCAGATCGGCCACCCCACCAATGGCTGAGCACATCCACTGGTAGTGTCTCTGAGTTTCCCTGGGGAGGGGCTCCCAGAGGCTCTACCCCTGCTGCCCTGGTCTAGGGAAGAAACAAAGATCTTGAGGGCTTCACCTAGGCTTATAGCACACCACAGCCACCATACAGAGGTGAGCCAGTCTCTCTTCACTGTGAACCTTTGAACCCCCACTCCCCAACTAGGGGAGTCCCCAGCTCAGGCCACCAGTACAGCTGTCCCACCCACTGGCTGAACATTCCCAGTAGAAGTGGCTCCATGTTTCTCAAAGGTGGAGCTCCCAGAGGCAACCAAAAGCCCCTCTGCCACTGCCGCTGCAATGGTACCACCCTTGCTGATCTCAGACTGGAGAATGAGTGCTTTATCCACACCTCCAACAAGCTGCAGTCATCCTAAGGAGAGTAGGCCAGTCCATCTCCCCAGTGTCCCACTCACCCTGCACCCCATTTGTCACCAGGCAGGGCCCCTCTGTCTTGGGCCCAGAGCACAGCTGCCCCATCCTGGGCTGATCACGCTGATTAACAGTAGCTCTGTATATCTCTAGGGTGGAACCCCAAGAAACAACTGAAAGACTCTCTGCCACAACCACTGCTAAGGTCTCGTCCTCTACTGCCTCCAAACTGGGAGGAAACATAAAGCCTGAGATTGCCCGGGAGTGCCAAGCCAAGATCTGCAATCAGCACTGGAGTGAAAGAGGAGCCAACATTTTCAGAGCACTCAGAGGTAGCATAGCTGCAATTGTGAGGAAATACAGAGGAGCCACATGACTGAGCAAGAGACCACCTACTGGACATTACCCTTAAGTGCCATCTACTGGATCATCAGAACTTCAACACCAAAAATATTTTTGCTAATATGCCCCCCCCCCCGAAAAACCAAGGACGAGAATTCAACTACATATAAAGACCCTGCACAAAGCCTTGGTCCTGTGAAAACATCCAGAAAATAAGTCTACTGTCTACGCTCAATTTACACTGCAGTTAAAGAAACAGAAATACACAGATAAGAAAGAACCAGTGCAAGAATGCTGGCAACTAAAAAGGCCAGAGTATCTTCTTTCACTGAAATGAATGCAGCAGTTGCCCAGCAAGGGTTCTTAACCAGGCTAAAATAAGTGAAATGATAAACATAGAATACAGAATATGAATAGGAATGATGATCATAGAGATTCAGGAGAACGTCAAATCCAATCCAAGGAATCTAAGAACCACAATAAAATAATACCAGAGCTGATAGATGAAATCTCCAAAATAAAACAGAACTAAACTGATCTGATAGAGCTGAAAAACACACTATAAGAATTTCATAAAGCAACCACAAGTATTAATAGCAGACTAGACCAGACTGAGAAAAGAATATCAGAGTTCAAAGGCTGGTTCTCTGAAATAAAAGTCAAGACAAAAACCAAGAAAAAAGACCAAACAAAACTTAAGTACACAGACCATTGACACTATAAAGCAACCACAGAAACAAGTCTGCATAATAACCAGCTAAGAACATAATGACAAGATCAAATCCACGCATATCAATATTAACCTCAAATGTAAATGGGCTAATTGCCCCAACTACAAGGCACAGAGTGACAAGCTGGATAAAGAAACAAGACCCAGTGGTATGCCATTTTCATGATACCCACCCATATCACATGCAATGGCATCTAAAGGTTCAAAATAAATGGATGGAGAAAAATCTATCAAGCAAATAGAAAACAGAGAAAAGCAGGGGTTGCAATCCTAATTTCAGACAAAACGTATTTTCAACCAACAAAGATCAGAAAAGACAAACAAGGGCATTACATAGTGGTAAAGGGTTTGATTCAGCAAGAAGATCTAGCTATCCTAAATACATGTGCACCCAAGAAAGGAGTACCAAGGTTCGTTAAAGCAGCTTCTTAGAGACCTATGAAGACACTTAGATTTTCACACAATAATAGTGGGAGACTTCAAAATCCCACTGACAATATTAGATGGATCATCAAGGCAGAAAATTAAATATATTCAGGACCTGAACCTGAACTCAATACTTCACCAAATAGACATAATAGACATCTACAGAACTCTCTACACAAAAACACAGACTATGCATTCTTCTCATCTGCATGGGGCACATACTCTAAAATCAACCACATAATTGGACATAAAATAATCCTTAGAAAATGCAAAAAAAAAAAAAAACCTGAAATCATACCAACCACGCTCTTGGACCACAGCATAACAATAATAGAAATTAATAGTTAGAAAATCACTCAGAACCATACAATTACATGGAAATCAAATAATCTGCTTCTGAATGACTTTTGAGTAAATAATGAAATTAAAGCAGAAATCAAGTAATTCTTTGAACGTAAAGAGAATGAAGATACAACATTCCAGAATTTTATGGACAGAGTTTAGGCAGTGTTAAGAGGGAAATTTACAGTACTAAACCCACATGCAAAAATTCAGAAAGATCTCAAATTAATAACCCAACATCACAACTAGAAGAACTACAGAAGCAAGAACAAACCAACCCCAAATCTAGAAGAAGACAAAAAACAACCAAAACCAGAGCTAAACTGAAGGAGCTTGAGATAAGAAAAACCATGCAAAAGATAAACAAATGCAGGAGATTTCTGTTTGAAAAAAATTAATAAGATAGACCACTAGCTAGACTAATAAAGAAAAAAAGAAAGATGATCCAAATAAACACAATCAGAAATGACAAAGAGAACATCACCAATGACCCCACAGAAATACGAAACACCATCAGAGACTACTATGAACACTGCTATGCACACAAACTAGAAAATCTAGAAGAAATGGATGAATTACTAAACACACACAACCCCCCATAACTGAAACAGAAAGAAATTGAATCCCTGAATAGAGCAATAATGAGCTGCAAAAATGAATCAATAATAAAATGCATATCAACCCAAAAAAGCCCCGGACCAAATACATTCACAGCTGAATTCTACCAAATGAATGAAGAAGAGCTAGTACCTTTCCTACTGAAACTATTCCAAAAAATTGAGAAAGAGGGAATTCTTCCCAACTCATCCTATGAGGCCAGCATTATCCCAATACCAAAACCTAACAGAGACACAACAAAGAAAGAAAATTTCAGGCCAATATCCTTGATGAACATTGACGTAAAAATTCTCAGCAAAACACTAGCAAACCAAATCCAGAAGCAGATCAAAAAGCTAATTTGCCTTGATCAAGTAGGCTTATCCCTGGGATGCAGGTTTGATTCAAGATATGCAGATCAATAAATGTGATTCAGCATGTAAGGAGTCCTAAAGACAAAAGCCATATGATTATCTCAATAGATGCAGAAAAGACTTTTGATAAAATTCAACATTGCTTCATGTTAAAAACCTTCAATAAACTAGGCATTGAAGGAACATACCTCAAAATAATAAGAGATGCCTATGACAAACCCACAGCCAAAATCATATTGAATGAGCAAAAGCTGGAAGTATTCCAACTGAAAAATCGTACAAGATAAGGATACCCTCTTTCACCACTCCTATTCAGCATATTGTGGAATGCCCTGGCCAGAGCAATTAGGAAACAAAAAGAAATAAAAAGCATCCAAACAGGAAGAGAAGAAGTCAAACTATCTCTGTTTGCAGATGACATGATTCTATAACTAGAAAACCCCATCATCTCTGCCCAAAAGCTCCTTGAACTGATAAACAACTTGAGTAAAATTTCAGGGAATAAAATTAATGTATAAAAAGTAACATTCCTATGTACCAGCAACATCCAAGATGAAATCAAAATCAGGAATGCAATCCCATTTATAATTGCCACAAAAAGAATAAAATACCTTGGAATACAGCTAACCAGGGAGGTGAGAGATCTCTACAGTGAGAATTACAAAACACTGCTCGAAGAAATCAGAAATGACACAACCAATGGAAGAACATTCTAGGTTCATGAATAGGAAGAATCAATATTGTTAAAGTGGCCATAATGGCCAAAGCAACTTACAGAATAATATTATTCCTGCCAAACCACCAATGACATTCTTCACAGACTTGAAAAAACTATTCTAAAATTCATATGAAACAACAACAACAAAACAGCTCAAATGGCCAAGGCAATCCTAAGCAACAAGAACAGCACTGTAGGCATCACATTATCTGTCTTCAAACTATAATACAGGGCTACAGTAACCAAAACAGCATGGTACTGGTACGAAAACAGAACACACAGAATAATGGAACAGAATGGGGATTTGAGAAATAAAGCCGCACACCTACAACCATCTGATCTTTGACAAAGCGGACAAAAACAAACGATGGGAAAAGGACGTCCTTTTTAATAAATGGTGCTGGGATACCTGGGATATGCAGAAGACTGAAATGGAACCCCTTCCTTACACCATATACAAAAAACAACTCAAGATGGACTAAGGACTTAAATATAAAACCCAAAACTATAAAAAACCTGGAAAATAACCTAGGCAATACCATTCAGGACATAGGCATGGGCAAAATTTTCATGAAGAAGACACCAAAAGCAATTGCAACAAAAGCAAAAATTGACAAATGGGATCTAATTAAAGAGTGTCTGCACACAAAAAATAAACTATCAACAGAATAAACAAACAACCTACAGGATGGTAGAAAATATTTGCATGCTGCATCCAATAAGGGTCTAATATCCAAAATCTACAAGGAACTTAAACAAATTTACAAGAAATTAAAAACAACCCCATGAAAATGTGGGTAAAGGACAGATAGTTTTCAAAAGAAGACATACATGTGGCCAAGAAACATAGGAAAAAATGTTAAACATCACTAATTATTAGAGAAATGTAAATCAAAACTACAATGAGACACCATCTCACACCAGTCAGAATCGGTATTATTAAAAGTCAAAAAATAACAGATACTGGCAAGGTTGCAGGGAAAAGGAACGTTTATACGCTGTTGGTGAGAGTGTAAATTAGTTCAACCATTGTGGAAGGCAATATGGCGATTCCTCAAAGAGCTAACAGCAGAAATACCATTTGATCCAGCAATCCCATTATTGGGTATATACTCAAAGGAGTATAATTCATTCTGTTATAAACACACATGCATGCATATGTTCACTGCAGCACTATTCACAGTAACAAAGACATGGAATTAACCTAAATGCCCATCAATGATAGACTGGATAAAGAAATATGGTAAACATACACCATGGAATACTATGCAGCCATATAAGAAAATGAGATCACGTCCTTTGTAGCAACATTGATGGAGCTAGATGCCATTATTCTTAGCAAACTAACCCAGGAACAGAAAACCAAATACCACATGTTCTCACTTATAAAGGGAACACATGAACACAAAGAGGGGAATTACATACACTGGTGCCTCCTTCAGAGTGTAGTGTAGGAAGAGGGAGAGGAAAAGGAAAAATACCTATTGAGTACTTTGCTTAGTACCTGGGAGACAAAACAATCTGTACACCAAACTCCCATGACATAAATTTCCCTACACAACAAATCTGTACCTGTAGCCCTGAACCTAAAATAAAAGTTAAGAAAAGTAGCTGTAGCCAGGCAGTAATCACCATGGACGCTGGTAAGATCCAGTGCTGTGTTCGCTTCAGGTGTGACGCAGTGCATTCCCAACTGCAGTGGCTACAGGGAGAGACTCCTTCTGCCTGCGGAAAGGAGAAGGAAAATGAATGGGACATTGTCTTGCAACTTGGGTATCAGTTCTTCTACAGTGAAAAAGAGCACTGGATAGGCTCCTAGGGTCCCAGATTCTAGACCTTGGCTCCTGGATGGCATCTCTGGACCCTCCCTGGGACAGAAGGGAGTCCACTGCCCTGAAGAGAGAGACCCAGGCCTGGCAGCATTCAGCACAAGCTGACTGAAGATGTCTTGGGCCTTGAGTAAACATTGGCAGTAGCCAGGAAGTGATTTCTGTGGGCCTGGGGAAGTAATGGCCATGAGGATAGACTTCTTCTGCTTGCAGAAAGGAGAGGGAAGAGTGGGACAAACTTTGTATTGCAGCTTGGGTGCCAGCTCAGCCACAGTAGGCTAGAGCACCAAGCAGGTTCCCATTTGTAGACCCTGGATTCTGGGTGGCATTTCTGGACCAGCCCTGGGCTGGAATTGAGGAAGAACTCACTACCCTGAAGAAAAGGACACAAGCCTTGCTGGACTCACCACTTGCCAACTGAAGAGCCCTTGGGCCTTGACTGAACATTGGTAGTAGCCAGGCAGGCAGTGGTTGTCGCAGGCCTCAGGCAAGACTGAGTTCTTTGCTGGCTTCAGATCTGACCCAGTGCATCCTCAGTGTTGGTAGCCACGAGAGTGCTTGTGGCACCCCTCTGCACCTCCAGGAAGCTCAGCACAGTGATACTCTATTTGTTTGTGGAAAAGTGTGGAAAGAGAACAAGAGTATCTCCCTGTTAATTCAAGGAAAACTCTTGGGTTTTAGTGAAGACATTAAGGCATTACCTCTGCAAGTCTGCAAGGGTTACAGCTTTAGTGACCTTGGGGAGCTCCCCAATACCCACACAGATGCAATACACATACAGATGCAGTGACCAAGACTTAGATCACAACACTCAATTATTTTTGAATGCCTGAAAAGCCTTCCCAAGAAAGATGAGTACAACTAGCCCAAACTGTGAAGACTATAGTAAATTCCTAATTCTTCAGTGCTCAGACACAGACGAATATCCACAAGCATCAAGACCATCCAGGAATACAAGACCTCATCAAGTGAACTACGTCAACCACCAGGGACCAAGGGTGGAGTGACAGATATATGTAACCTTTCAGAAAGATAATTCAAAATAGCTGTTTTGAGGAAACAAAGAAAAACACAGAGAAGGAATTCAAAATCTAATCAGAAAATTTAACAAAGAGATAAAATAATTTTTAAAAATCAAACAGAAAGCAAATGACGAATCTAACAGCTATTGGTCTTAAAGAGGAGGTAGAGAAAGAGATAGGGGTAGAAAGATTACTCACGGGATAACAGAGAAATTCCCAAACCTAGAGAAAGATATCAATATTTAAGTACACGAAGGTTATGGAACACCAAGCAGATTTAAGCCAAATAAGATTACCTCTAGACATTTAATAAGCAAACTCCCAAAGGTCACAGATAAAGAAAGGGTTCTAAAAGCAGCAAGAGAAAAGAAACAAATAACATGCAACGGATCCTTAATATGTCTGGCAGCAGACTTCTCAGTGGAAACCTTAGAGACCATGACAGAGCAGCAAGACATATTTAAAGTTCTGAAGGAAAAAATATTTGTTCTAGAACAGTTTATCCAGTGAAAATATCCTTCAAACATGAAGAAGAATTAAAACCTTTAACAGACAAATAAAAACTGAGAGATTTCATTAACACCAGCCCTATCCTATGAAAAATGCTAAAGGAAGTTCTTCGATCAGAAAGAAAAGGACATTAGTGAGCAATAAGACATCATCTGAAGGTACAAAACTCACTGGTAATAGTACACAGCAAAACACAGAATAGTATAACACTGGAATAGTTTGCACACTGTGGTGTGTAAACTACTGTTATCTTAAGTAGAAAGACTAAAGGATGAACCAATCAAAACTAATAACTACAACAACTTTTCAAGACTTAGTACAATAAAACATAAATAGAAACAACAAAAAGTTAAAAGGGCGGATGACATTAAGTTACAGTCTTTTTTAAATTTGTGCTTTGCTTGTTTGCTTGTTTGTTTTTGCAAACAGTGGTAAATTGCTATCAGCATAAAATAAATAGTATTTGCAAGCCTCATGGCAACTTCAAATCAAAAAACATATAAAACTGAGTTCAGGCAAGCCTGTCACCACAGACTAAATTGCTCTGGGGCATTAAATATACTTGAAAGGCAGTCTAGGCAACAAGGACTGAAAATCCTGGGTGAGCCCTTGTGCTGAACTTGGCCCAGAGACAATGTCCTGGGGGAGGAATTGTCTGCAGTGAATAAGGGAGTACTGGCATCATCCCTCCTCTAATCCCACACTGCAAAGCTCGTGGCTCCGAAAGAGACCATTTTCCACTACTTGAGAGGAGGAGAGGAGAGGAGGGGAGGGGAGAGGAGGGGAGAGGA
>NW_026652282.1:95166257-95212351 GCF_009828535.3 Hylobates moloch | reverse complement strand
GAGGGGAGGGGAGGGGAGGGGAGGAAAGAGTCGGGGAAAACTTTTTCTGGCCTTTTGGATACCACCTCAGCCACAGCAGAATAGGGCACATGTCAGAGTCATGAACCCCCTTTCCAGGACCTACTTCACCTATGACATTTCTAGACACACCCTGGGCCAAAGGAGAACCTGCTGATTCAGTCCTGTCAGCATTCATTACCTGCTAATTGAAGAGCCCTTGGGCCCTGAAAGAAAAGCAGTGATACCCAGGTACCTCATGTACTACATTGAGGGTCTTGGGTGAGACCCTCAGACTTGCCAGGTTCAGGTGAGACTCAGCACATTCCTAGTTGTGGTGTCTGTGGGGAGAGACTCCTTCCACTTGTAAAAAGTGGAGGAAAAAAACAAAGGGGACTTGTCCACCTTAGGTAACAGTTCAGCCACAGGAGGGTAGAATGCCAACCAGCCTCTTGGGGTCCATGATTCTAGAACTTGAGCCTTGAATGGCATTTCTGGAGCTGCCCCATGCCAGAGGAGAGCCTACTGCCTTAAAGGGTGAGGCCCCGGCCAGGCAGCATTCACCACAAGCTCCCTTAAAAGCGCTTGGGCCTTAAAGGAACATCAGTGGTAGTCTGGCCCTCCTCAGGAGGCTGTGGTGGCTATAGCCATTGGGTGAGGCTCATTTGCCTTTGGTAAGGAAAGAAAAGAGTGGAAAGGAAAGCGTCTTGTTATTTGAGTGCCAGATCAGCAACAGTAGAAAAGAACACCAGGTACACTTCTAACGTTTTTGACTCTAGACCCTGGCTCCCAGACAGCACCTCTGGACACACCTGGAACTGGGGTAACTTGCCACCCTGAAGGAAACACACAGGCCTGGATGGATTTGCCATTGACTGACTGTAGAGTCACAGGACCTTGAACAAACATAGGTCACAGCAAGGGAGAGGTTTCAGCAGGCCTTGGGTGAGACTCAGTACTGTGCAGGCATCAGGTTTGACCCAGCACAGTCTTAGTGCTGATGGCCACAGGGATGCTTGTGTCATACCATACCCAGCTCCACGTGGCTCATAACAGAAGGAAAGACATTTTTTTTTTTTTTGGGAGAAAGTAAGGGAAGATAATAAGTCCTTTCCTGACAATCTAGAGAATTCTTTCAGATCTTGTCCAAGATCATCAAGGGAATACCTCTATGAGTAGGCAAGAACTACAGTGTTACTGGACTTGGGTGCCCCCTAAAGAAAATACAGCTTAGATCATGACACTCAAGTCTTTTTGACTATCTGGAAAGCCTTCCCAAGAATAATGGGTACAAAAAAGCCTAGACTGAGAAGACTACAATAAATACCTAACTTTTCAATGTCCAGACAATAAAGAACATTGACAAGCATCAACAGCATCCAGGAAAACATGACCTCACCAAAAGAACTAAATAAGGTACCGGGGACCAATCTTGGAGAAACAGAGATAAGTGACCTTTCGAGCACAGAATTCAAAATAGCCGTACTGAGAAAAAAAATTCAACATAACATAGACAAAGAATTCTGAATTATTTCAGATGAATTTAACAAATAGATTAAAATAGTTAGAAAGAATCAAGTGGAAATTCTGGAGCTAAAAAATGCAACTGACATAGTAAAGAAGGGCTAGCATTAGGAGAAATACCTAATGTAAATGACGAGTTAATGGGTGCAGCAAACCAACACGGCAGATGTATACATATGTAACAAACCTGCACGCTGTGCACATGTACCCTAGAACTTAAAGTATAATAAAAAGGAAAAAAAAAGAATGTATCAGAGTCTTTTAATGGCAGAATTGATCAGGCAGAAGAAGAAATTAATGAGCTTGAATACAGGCTATTTTAAAATACAGTCAGAGGAGACAAGATAAAAAACAATTAATAATAATGAGGCACACCTACGGGACCTAGAAAATTGCCTAAAAAGGGCAAGTCTATGAGTTATTGGCCTTAAAGAGGAGGTAGAGAAAGAGATGTGGGTAGAAAGTTTACTCAAAGGGATAATAACAAAGAGCTTTCCAAACCCGGAGAAAGATATTAATATTCAAATATGAGAAAGTTATTAATATAAAACACCAAGCATATTTAAGCCAAAGTAGACTACAAGACATTTAATAAGAAAACTCCCAAAGGTCAAGAATAAAGAAAGGATTCTAAAAGCAGCAAGAGAAAAGAAACAACATACAATAGAGCTTCAATATGTCTGGTAGCAGACTTTTCAGTGGAAACCTTATAGATCAGGAGAGAGTAGCATGACATATTTAATGTGCTGAACGAAAAAAACAAAACAAACAAAAACAAAACAAAACAACAAAAAAATGTTTACCATAGAATAATATATCCAGTGAAAATATACTTCAAACATGAAGGAGAAATAAAGCCTTTTCCAGACAAACAAAAGCTGAGGGATTTAATCAACTCCAGACCTGTCCTATAAGAAATGCTAAAGGGAGTAATTCAATGAGAAAGAAAAGGATGTTAATGAGCAATAAGAAATTATGCGATGAAACAAAACACACTGGTAATAGTAAGTACACAGAAAAACACAGAATATTATTACACTATAACTGTGGTATGTAAACTACTGTTATCTTAGTAGAAAGACTAAGACTAAGTGATGAACTAATCACAAAATAAAATTACAATAAGTTTTTTGTTTTTTTTTTTTTTTTTAGAGGAAGTCTCACTCTGTCGCCTAGACTGGAGTGCAGTGATGCGATCTCAGCTCACTGCAACCTCTGCCTCCTGAGTTCAAGTGATTCTCCTGCCTCAGAGCCTCCCAAGTAGCTGGGATTACAGGCAGGCACCACCACGCCTGGCTAATTTTTGTATTTTTTGTAGAGATGGGGTTTCACCATGCTGGCCAGGCTGGTCTTGAATTCCTGACCTCAGGTGATCCGCCCACCTCAGCTTCCCAAAGTGCTGGGATTACAGGCATGAGCCACCACACCTGGCCAAGTTTTCAATATATAGACATTACAATGAGATATAAATAGAAAAACAAGATCTTAAAAAGTAGGTGTATGAAGTTAAGGAACACAGTCTATTAGTTTTATTCTTGTTTGTTTACACAACCAATATTAAATTGTTACCATCTTAAAATAATGGGTTATAAGATAGTATTTGCCAACTTTACAGTAACCTAAAACCAAAAAGCATACAATGAATACATAAAAATTGAAAAACAAGAAACTAAACCATATCAACAGAGAAAATTATCTTCATGAAAAGGCAGGCAAGAGAGAAAGAAAAAATAAAGAGAAGACCACAAAGTAAGAATACCTGGAGACTTTAACACCACACTTTCAGCATTGGATACACCTTTCAGATATAAAATCACCAGAGACATCAGACTTAACCTGCACTATAGACCAAATGGACCTAAAACATATTTACAGAACACTTAATCCAATGGCCGCAGAATACACATTCTTTTCCTCAGCACATAGATCATTCTCAAAAATAGACCATATGTTAAGTCACAAAACAAGTCTTAAAATGTTCAAAAAACTGAGATAATATCAAGCATCTTCTCTGACCACAATGGAATAAAGCTACAGATCAATAACAAGAGGAATTTGGGAAACAATAGAAACACATGGGAATTAAACAATATGCTTCTGAATAACCAGTGGGTCATAAAAAATGAAGACAGAAATTGAGAACTTTCTGGAAATAAATGATAATGAAAACAAAACATACCAAGCCCTATGGGATTCAGCAAAAGCAGTAGTAAGAGGGAAGTTTATAGCTATAAGTGCCTACATCTAAAAAGATGAAAAACTTTAAATAAACAATCTAATGATGCATCTTAAAGAACTAGAAAATCAAGAACAAACCAAACCCCAAATTAGGAGAAGAATAGAAATAATCAAGATCAGAACAGAAATAAACAAAATTGAGATGAAGAAAACAATATAAAGGATGAGTGTAACACAAAGTTGGTTTTTTGAAAAGTTAAATAAAATTGACAAATCTTTAACCAGACTAACAAAGAAAAAAATCCAAATGAAAAAAATCAGAGATGAAAAAGTTGACATTACAACTGATAATGCAGAAATTCAAAGGATCATTAGTGGGCTATTATGAGCAACTATATGCCAATAAATTGAAAAATCTTGAAGAAATGGACAAATTCCTAGACATGTACAATCTACCAAGATTGAACCTGGAAGAAATCTAAAACCTGAACAGACCAATAACAAGTAATGAAAGTGAAGTCACTAATAAAAAGTCTTCTAGTAAAAAAAATGCCCAGGATCCAGTGGCTTCACTGCTGAATTCTACCAAACATTTAAAGAAGAACTAATACCAATCCTACTCAAATTATTACAAAAAAAGAGGAAAAAACATACTTCCAAACACATTGTATGAGGCCAGTATTACCCTACTGCAAAAACCAGATGAAGACACATCAAAAAAAGAAAACTACAAGTTAATATTGATGCAACAGTCCTCATCAAAATACTATCAAAAAGAATTCAACAATACATTAAAAAGATCATTCCTCATGACCAAGTGGGATTTATCCCAGAGATGTAAAGATGCATCAACATACACAGATCAATCAATGTAATAAATTGTATCAACAGAATGAAGGGGAAAAAACCCATATAATCATTTTATTGATGCTGAAAAAGCATTTGATAAAATTCAACATCACTTCATGATATAAACCCTCAAAAAACTGGGTACATAGAAGGAAAATACCCCCCAACATAATAAAAGCCATATACGACAGCTAGTATCATACTGAATGGGAAAAAAAAGTGAAAACCTTTCTTCTAAGATCTGAAACATGACAAGGATGCCCACTTTCACCACTGTTTTTCAACATAGTATTGGAAGTCCTAGCTACAGCAATCAGACAAGAGAACAAAATAAAGGGCACACAATTTGGAAAGGAAAAGATCAAATTATTCTTGTTTGCAGATGATATAATCTTACACTTGGAAAAAGCTAAAGACTCCACCAAAAAAAAACCACTATTACAATTAATAAAGAAATTCAGTAAAGTTGTAAGATACAAAAAAAATCAGTAGCATTTCTGTATGCCAACAGTGAACAACCTGAAAAAGAAATCAGAAAAATAATCTCATTTTTGAAGGCCATAAATAATATTGCAAACATACATTAACTTAACCAAAGAAGTGAATGATCTCTACAACAAAAACTATAAAACACTGATGAAAGAAATTGATGATGACACCAAAAAGTGGAAAGATATTCCATGTTCATGGATTGAAAGAATCAATATTGTTAAAATGTCTATACTATCCAAAGCATTTTACAGATTCAGTGCAACCCCTATCAAAATACAAATGATATTCTTCACAGAAATAGAAAAAACAATCCTAAAATTTATATGGAACCACAAGACCCAGAATAGCCAAAGCTATTTTAAGCAAATAGAACAAAACTGGAGGAATCACATTACCTGATTTCCAGTTATACTAAGACCTATAGTAGCCAAAACAACATGGCAATGGCATAAAAACAAACATGTAGACAAATTCAGAAACAAATTTGCCCACCTACAGTGAACTTATTTTTGACAAAGGTGCCAAGAACACTGGGGAAAAGATAACCACTACAATATATGGTTCTGGGAAAACTGGGTATCAATAGGCAGCAGAATGAAAGTTGACCCCTATCTCTCACCGTATACAAAAATCAAATCAAAATGGATTACAAACTTAAATGTAAGTCCTCAAATTATAAATCTAACTACAAGAAAACATCAGTGAAACTCATCAAGATATTGGTCTTGGCACAAATTTCTTGAGCAATACCTTACAAGCACAGGCAACCAAAGGAACAATGGACAAATAGGATCACATGAAGTTGAAAAGCTTCTGCAAAGAAAGGATACAATCAAAAAAGTGAAAAGACAACCCACAGGATGGGAGAAAATATTTGCTAACTACCTATCTGACACGGGATTATTAACCAGAATATATAAGGAGCTCAAACAACTCTATAAGATCAAATCTAATAATCAGATCCAAAAATGGGCAGAAGATTTGAAAAGACATTTCTCATAAGAAGACATGTAAATGGCAACATCATTGATCATCAGAGAAATGCAAATCAAAACTACAATGGCATATCATCTCACCCAAGTTGGAATGGCTTATATATAAAAGACAGACAATAACAAATGCTGGTGAGACTGTGGAGTAAAGAAAACCCTCATACACTGTTGGTGGGAATGTATACCAGTACAACTACTATGAAGAATGGTTTGGATGATCCTCAAAAAACTAAAAATTGAACTACCCTGTGATACAGTAATCCTACTGCTGGGTATACACCCAAAAGAAAGAAATCAGTATATTGAAGACATATCTGCACTTGCATGTTTGTTGCAGCACCGTTCACAATAACTAAGATTTGGAATCCATCTATGCGTCCATCAACAGACAAATGAGTAAAAACAAGTGGTACATATACACAATAAAGTACTAGTCAGCCATAAAAAAGAATGAGATATTGTAATTTGCAACAACATGGATAGGACTGGAGATCATTACGTTAAGTGAAATAAGCCAGGCACAGAAAGACAAACATCACACGTTCTCATTTATTTGTGGGATCTACAAATCAAAACAATCATGGACAGAGAGAGTAGAAGGATTGTTACTAGAGGCTGGGATGGATACTTGGGGACTAGGGGCAGGTCAGGATGGTTAAGAGGAACAAAAAATAGAAAGAATGAATAAGACATACTATTTGATTGCACAACAGGGTGACTGTAGTCAATTATAACTTAATTGTACATTTAAAAATAACTAAAAGTGTAATTGTAATTGAATTGTTTGGAACAGAAATGATAAATGCTTGAGGGCATGGATACACCATATCTTCATGATGTGATTATTTCATTGTGCATGCCTGTATCAAAACGTATCATGTACCCCACAAATATACACTACTATATAACCACAAAAATTAAAAATGAAATATATAAATAAGATGAATAAATAAAAGTATACAAATAAAAATAGCAAACAGGTATATGAGAAGTTGCCCAACATCACTGATCATGAAAGAAATACAAATCAAAACTATAGTGAGATATCATCTCAGCCCAATTAAAATGGTTTTTATTCAAAAGATAGGCAATAACAAATGCTGCTGAGGCAATAAGAAAAGGGAATCCCTGTACACTGTTTGTGGGAATGCAAATTAGCACAGCCACTTGGAAAACATTATTGAGGTTTCACAATAAACTAAATATAGAACTGTCATATAATCCAGCAATCCCACTGCCAGGTATGCACTCAAAAGAAAGGAAATCAGGCCAGGCGTGGCAGCTCACGCCTGTAATCCCAGCACTTTGGGAGGCCGAGGCAGGTGGATCACGAGGTCAGGAGATCGAGACCATCCTGGCTAACACGGTGAAACCCCGTCTTTACTAAAAATACAAAAAATTAGCTGGGCGTGGTGGCGGGCACCTGTAGTCCCAGCTACTCGAGAGGCTGAGGCAGGAGAATGGCGTGAACCCGGGAGGCGGAGCTTTCAGTGAGCCGAGATCGTGCCACTGCACTCTGCCCTGGGCGACAGAGCGAGACTCTGTCTCAAAAAAAAAAAAAAAAAAAAAAAAATAGAAAGGAAATTAGTATATTGAGGAGATATCTGCTCTCGCTTCTTTATTGCAGCACTATTCACAATAGCCAAAATTTGAAAGCAACGTAAATGTCCATCGACAGATGAATGAACAAAGAAAATATGGAACATATACACAATGGAGTACTATTCAGCTAGTAAAAATGAAATGCTTCATAAAAATGAAATTCTGTCATTTACAACAACATGAATGGAACTGGAGGACATTATGTTAACTGAAATAAGCCAAGCACAGAGAGACAAACTTTGCATGTTCTCACTCATTTGTGGGGGCTTCAAATGGAAACAATTGAACTCATGGAGATACAGAGTAGAATGATCATTACCAGCTGTTGAGAAGGGTAGTGGGGGCCGGGTGCGGTGGCTCACGCCTGTAATCCCAGCACTTTGGGAGGCCGAGGCGGGCGGATCACGAGGTCAGGAGATCGAGACCATCCTGGCTAACACAGTGAAACCCCGTCTCCACTAAAAAAAAATACAAAAAATTAGCCAGGCGAAGTGGCAGGTGCCTGTAGTCCCAGCTACTCGGGAGGCTGAGGCAGGAGAATGGCGTGAACCCCGGGGGCAGAGCCTGCAGTGAGCCGAGATCGTGCCACTGCACTCCAGCCTGGGCGACGGCAAGACTCTGTCTCAAAAAAAAAAAAAAAAGAGAAGGGTAGTGGGATAGGAAGAAGTGGAGTTGGCACAACAGGGTGATTATAGTCATCAATAATTTATTGTACATTTCAATATAACTAAAAGGGTATATTTAGAATGTTTGTAACAAAAAATAAACGCTTAAGGTGATGGATACCCCATTTAACCTGATGTAATTATTATGCATTGTATTCCTGTATCAATATATATTATGTACTCCATACATACAGCTATTATGTACCCATACAAATTAAAAATTAAAAAGAAAAAAATATGGGATGCAACAAAGCAGTAATAAGCGGGAAAATATGCTTTAGATTTAGTGACATTTCATTTGCATACCTCTTCTTGGGAAAATATAGCGTATTTTTAAAGAGTGCCTGGATTAAAGATTCTCTTATTGACAAAAGACAGTGAGCAGTATATTACAGAGTGCAACAATTCCATAATGTTCTCACCCTGGTGAATGTAATAAAGAAGAATTTTGTAAAGCTATCGCTATCTATGTTTCATCAGAGCTCCAAAGTGTCCACATAGCTCTAGACTTTATTCTGAAAAGCTCACTACATAGTAACAAGTGCCAAGAAAATTAAGGCCTCTTGTCTTAGGAATACACTTGCAGCATCCCTATGCTAAAAAATTGGTCTGAGCTTTGTTTACCACAGTCAGTTACTATGCAATACATAAACTTGAAATTTAGGAAGAATTCTGAAGCAACTAAGCCAAGCATTTCTCCATAAAATTAATTAATTAATATCTTTATGGAATGTCTAGTAAAAAACAAATTTGGAGGTTTTATAAGGCTTATATTGACAGTATTTTCGGAAAGGTAAGAAAAAAGATGTTATTTTCTTTTCAGCATTATTAAACCTTTTTTACTCTTAAGTTTACATTACAGTTAAACCATGTTCAACAGATTAGAGTGCCATAATCAACAAACAATGCACAGAATGGGTATAGGAGTGAGGGATAGTGGAATGCCTGCTGTACGTTTGTCATTATGGCCTGTGCCTTAACTTATGCCTGAATTCCTGCAGTAGTTTCCAAGCTAGTGCCATTGCTCCAATTTATCTTTTAAATTACCCTTCTTCCAACACTGCATTTACTATATCACTTGGATGTTGACTATCACAACATCCAAGATTTCAACCAAATTATTCAACTTATTTTGCAAGGGTACTAGAATTTGGGCCCATCCTATATAGCTAATCTTATGTTATCACTCCTTCAACGCACACTTTTAACTTTTGCCAATGTTATCATGTTACCAGTCCCTCTAACACACTATATTCCTATTCCTGCATACATTGGTTTATATTATACCCTCCTATTTGAAATACACCCATCTTCTATACTTAGCTGAATAGAAATTTTCTATTTTAATTTGGTTCTTTATACTGCAATAAATGCAGCTAGTCTAACTAATATCAATAAGGTAGTGAGGAAATTTATTGTAAGGAAATATGTGTACTAAAACTAAAATTTTAACTTGGAAGCCACTAGTAACTGAGGAGGCTCTGAAAATTGGCTATCCTCTGTTTATCTCTTATGGGCCACAATGGTCTTTCCACTTCTGATTTCCTACTTTAAATCTGACTCTGTGCATTTACTCTTTTTTTCTTTCTTCTCTCTACCAAATAGACTTTTCTGCTTCTTCAAATTTTCTGCCCCCCTCACATTTCCTACTTCCTTATAAGACAGCCTTGAAAATGGTTATCATGGCCTCTCTAACTATCCTATACATCAAGATCTCCTCTGCTAATATTTCAATCTGTCAGTATTCTTAACTGAAAATTTAGAAACCAGGAATCTGGTTGGCCCCGCTGATTTCTTTGTACCAGCCTACGATATGGGTCACTGAACAGTCCTTGGATTGATTGTTCATGGGTCAGATAGGCAACCATGTAGCTGGTACAGTGAAGGACATAGGAAACATGTAGAACAAAATATGGTGGCAGGGATTATGGATGAGCTAGGTTCTGTTCAAAGTATAAGGGCAGGAAGACAATGAGACAAAAATTTCCAATTCTCTCTCTTTTACTACCTAGCTCAAGTCCCTCTTTCTTTGTGAAGCTATCCAAATTACTAGAGGAGAGAGGTTAATCTTCCTTCTGGGAATTTCAATATAATTGATAGTCAATATCATTTATTAAGTTTTAGAATATATACTTACATACTGTTGTTAAGTTTTAATCAAAGTCTGTCTCAATAAGTTTGAATATACATTAAGTGCAAGAATCATGACATAAGCTTTTGTTTTGTAGTTGTAATTATCCACAATACCTAACACAATACTTGGTACTGAGCAAATAGACAACACATTTATGGATATTAAAAGAGTGGAATTTAAAATGTGATTATACTTTCAGGCTAAGGAAAAGAACAGGCCTTGCATCTCAAAATAAATTATGTAAATCAAGATACTGGGCATATGGGGGTATAATTAAATAACTCTTTCATAGGTAGATTATTTGTTATTCATTTTTTCTCCCCTGGGAAATTATAGGAGTCAGTTCAAAGAAACCTTAAAAATTCCATTTGAAGAGATTTCCCCTGGGACTAATTTACGTCAGAATATGTGAAATGACTTGTGTTTTCATTTAAACATCCTAATTCCAAAGTTAGTCACACGGTTATTTGAGTGGCATTTTAAAAAGACCATACAGTTTTTATATTAGGAGGTTTCTGTCTACTAGATAGCTCAGTACACTCAGTATAGAATTAGTATGTTACCCTATAAAAATAAGCATTATACTCTTAATGTTATCATTCATTCCTAGTGAAAAAATTATTTTAAACTTATTCACACCTGCAGTATGATCCATATTCCTAAAGTGAAACCATATGGATTGTGTGTGTGTGTCTGTGCTTAATTGCAATCTATGGATTAAAAATACCTGGAGTCTCAATGTAGGCAGTTTACTTTAAGCTATATAACTTTGGAAAAGTCAATCTACCTATTTCTTGATTTTTCTGACTAAGAAAATGAAGAGGGCAAAAACTGCTGAAATATTTTCCACTTATAGGAAAATTACTCAAAATTGCATATTTCCAGAACAAACCTCTACCTCTCCTCTGAGCTTCAAGACCACATATTCAAATGTTCTCTCCTTCACTGCATATTACAGTTTATCATTGAACCAACTTGAACATCTCTCCAATACATCTACTTCTTTCCATCTCTACTATCACCTCCTTAATCCAAGGTTTCATTTTCTTTTGCTCTAAAAATAACTTATTAATTGGTTTAATTTCCATCCATTTTCCACCCCCTTCTATCTGTTCTCCACAGTCAGAATGAAGTGTTTGAAAGAAAATCTGCTGATGTTTACCTCTTGCTTAAAAATCTTTAGTGTTTTCCTTTAATGCTTAGGGTTAAGGCAAGATTCCTTAATATGCTCATCAAGACTTCTGATGGTTCTGTCCGTAAATACATCTACATTATTTGAATCATGTCTTGCTTTTTCCTAACTACACTAGCCTTCTCTCACTCATATTCACCATGTTTCCTCCCAATACAGGTGGTACCACACACTAGTTTCTTCAAAACTTTTGCCTAGTTAATGTCTCATCAACCATCATATCTCAGCTCAAATGTTGCCTTTGAATCATTCAGACAGAAGTCTCATAAAAAGATTCTGAAGTACTGTATACATCTTAGCATTCATTCCAGTTGTAACTTTACATTTATTTATGTGAACCTTTGGTTGATATCTGGTTACATCAGCTTACCAAACTATAATACCATGAGGGCAGGTGCCATGCTTGTTTATGCTCTCCATATCATCTTCCGTGTACAGCATGATGCATTGGCAGGTTTTAGACGGTTGAAAATATTTTGTTGAATGAATTGAAACATTGCTGTTCTAATGTGAGACTATAGATCATGTCTTAAAGGGAGTTTCATGTACAGCATGATGTTGCATTGGCAGGTTTTAGATGGTTGAAAATATTTTGTTGAATGAATTGAAACATTGCTGTTCTAATGTGAGGTTATAGAACATGTCTTAAAGGGAGTTTCATTAATGCTTCTATGCTATATTTTTAATTCTAGTTAATTATATCAAGTAGTTTGATGCCTCTTATTTAAGTAGCAAACTCAGAGATTTAAGTATGAAGAACTTCAGAACTTTAAAACAAAGTAGATGTGATGGTTAATTTTGTATGACAGCTTGGCTGGATCATGGTACCCAGATATTTGGTCAAACATAATTCTAGATGTTTCTGTGAAGGTGTTTCTCGTACGGGATTAACATTCAAATCAGTGGACTTTGAGTAAAGCAGATTACCTTCCACAATGTGGGTGGACCTGATCCAATCAATTGAAGGGCTTAATAAAATAGACCAGAGGCACAGCAAGATGGCAGAATAGAAAGCTCCACCAATCATCCTCTTTACAAAGACACCAAATTAAGAACTGTCTATACAGAAAAAGCACCTTCATAAGAACCAAAAATCAGGTGAGTGCTCATAGTGCCTGGTATTAACTTCATATCCTTGAAAGAGGCACTTCAGAGATAGAAAAAAAAAACAGTCTTGAATCACTGATGCCAACCCTCCATCCCCAAGCAACCTTTCCACCCTCTCACTCCATGTCAGCCCCAGCAGTGTGGTATGGAGAGCATCTCTGGGCCTTGAGAGAGGAAGAGCACAGTAATCATGAGGCATTAAACTCAGTGCTGTTCTGTTGGAGCAAAAATGAAAACAGGAGCAAACTCAGCTGATGCCTGCTCACAGAGGGAGCATTTAAAACAGCCCCAGCCAGAGAGGAATCGCTAATCCCAGCAGTCAGAACTTGAGTTGCCACAAGCCTTGCCACTGAGAGCTAAAGTGTTCTGGTTCTCTACATAAACTTGAAAAGCAGCCTAGGCCAGAAGGAATGCAAATCTTAGGCGAGTTCTAGTCTTGACCTAGGCCCAAGACAGTGAAGAGGGGAATCACGTGACCTACTGAGACACCAGCTAGGGCAGCTAAAGAAGTGTTGCCATCTCCCCTATCCTATCCTCAGGTGGCACAGCTCACAGCTCCAAAAGTGATCCCTTCTTTCTGCTTGAGGAGAGGAGAGAGAAGAGCGTGGAGGACTTTGTCTTGCATCTTAGGTACCAGCTCAGCCACAGCAGGATAGGGCACTGGTCAGAATCATGAGGCCCGTGTTCCAGGCCCTAGCTCCTGGACAACATTTTTAGACACACCCTTGGCCAGAGGGAACCTGTTACTTTGAAGGAAAACACCCAGTCCCGGCACCATTCATCACTTGCTAACTGAAGAGCCATTGGACCCAAAATATTGAGCAGCGATACTCAGGTACCACATCAAGGGCCTTGGGTGAGCTTCTGAGTCTTGTTGGCTTCAGGTGAGACTCAACACGTTCCCAGTTGTAGTGTCTATAGGGCAAAACTCGTTCCGCCTGAGAAAAGCAGACAAAGTAAGGGAGACTTTGTCCTGAACATTAGCTACCAGCACAGCCACAGGGGAGTAGACCACCAGTCAGCTCTTGGGATCCCTTGACTTTTGGATGGCATTTCTGGACCTGTCCTGAGCTGGAGGGAAGCCCACTGCCCTGAAGGATAAGGTCTAGGTCAGGCAGCATTCACCCCAAGATAATTTAAGAGCCCTTGGGCCTTAAAGGAATATTGGCAGTAGTCTGGCAGTACTCCTCATGCTCTGTGATGGTGGTGTCTATGGGATGAGGCTCCTGTGCCTTTGCAAAGGAAAGGAAAGAGTAGGAAAGACTGCTTTTTGTGTTTGGTGTGTGAGCTCAGCCACAGTAAGATAGAACACCAAGTAGACTTCTAAGGTTTTGGACTCTAGATCCTGACTACTGGACAGCACATCTGGGCCCACCTGGGGACTGAGGAAGATGCCACCCTAAAGGGAAGAAAAGAAGCCTGGCTGACTTTGCCACTTTCTGATTGTAGAGCCTCAGAGCCTTGAGGGAAAATAGACAGTTGCCAGGAAGTGGTTATGGCAGGCCTTGGGTGAGATCCAGCACTGTACTAGCTTTAGGTATGACCCAGCACAGTCATAGTGGTGGTGGCCACAGGAGTGCTTATGTCACACCAGCCCAGCTTTAGGTGGGTCAGAACAGAGAGAGACAGTTTGCTTCTTTGGGAGAAAGAAAGGGAAGAGAACAAGTGTTTCTACCTGGTAATCTACAGAATTCTCCCAGAACTTATCCAAGACCATCAAGGCAGTACCTTGATGAGTCTGAAGGACCACAGCATTACTTTGCTTGGTGTGCCTCCTAAAGCAGACACAGCTTAGATCACAACACCCAAGTCCTTGGACAGATCTTCCAGACAGAAAATCAACAAAGAAACTTTAGACTTAATCTGCACTATAAACCAAATGGACCTCATAGACATTTACAAAACATTTCATCCAATGGTGGCAGAATACACATTACTGTCATCAGCACATGGATCATTCTCAAGGATAGACCACATATTAGGGCACAAAACAAGTCTTAAAACATTGAAATAATTTGAAGCTTCTTCTCTGACCACAATGGAATAGATACCTAGCTCTTCAATGTCCAGACACTGAAGAATATCTACTAGCATCAACACCATCCAGATAAATATGACCTCACCCAATGAACTAAATAAGGCACCAGGGACCAATCCAGGAAAAAAAGACATATGTGACCTTTCAGACAGAGAATTCAAAATAGCTGTAGTTGACTCAATGAAATTAAAGAAAACACAGAGAAACAATTTAGAATTTCATCAAATAAATTTAACAAATATGTTGAAATAATGAAGAATCAAGCAGAAATTCTGGAGCTGAAAAATGCAATTGGCATACTGAAAAATGCATCAGAGCCTTTTAATAGCAGAATTGAACATCCAAAAGAAAGAATAAGTGAGCTTGAAGACAGGCTACTTGAAAATACAAAGTCAGAGGAGATGCAAGAAGACATAATGAAAAACAAGCATGCCTACAGAATCTAGAAAATAGCCTCAAGATGGAAAATCTAAGAATTATTACCTTAATATAAAACCCAAAACCATAAAAACCCTTGAAGAAAACCTAGGCAATACCATTCAGGACATGGGCATGGGCAACTACTTCATGATTAAAACACCAAAAGCAATTGCAACAGAAGCCAAAATTGACAAATGGGATCTAATTAAAATAAAGAGTTTCTGCACAGCAAAAGAAGCTATAATCAGAGTGAACAGGCAACCTACAGAATGGGAGAAAATTTTTGCAATCTACCAATCTGACAAAGGTCTAAGATCCAGAATCTGCAAGGAACTTAAACAAATTTACAAGAAAAAAAAACAACCCAATCAAAAAGTGGATGAAGGATATGAACAGACACTTCTCAAAAGAAGATATTTTATGCGGCCAACAAACATATGAATAAAAGCTCATCATCACTGGTCATAAGAGAAATGCAAATCAAAACCACAGTGAGATACCATCTTATGCCAGTTAGAATGGTGATCATTAAAAAGTCAGGAAACAACAGATGGTGGCGAAGCTGTGGAGAAATAGGAAACTTTTTACACTGTTGGTGGGAATGTAAGTTAGTTCAACCATTGTGAAGACAGTGTGGCAATTCCTCAAGGATCTAGAACCAGAAATACCATTTGACCCAGCAATCCCATTACTGGGAATATACCGAAAGGATTATAAATCATTCTACTATAAAGACGCATGCATGCGTATGTTTATTTCAGCAATATTTACAATAGCAAAGACTTGGAACCAACCCAAATACGCATCAATGATAGACTGAATAAAGAAAATGTGGCACATATACACCATGGAATACTATGCAACCATAAAAAAGAATGAGTTCATGTCCTTTTCAGGGACATGGATGAAGCTGGAAACCATTGTTCTTAACAAACTAACACAGGAACAGAAAACCAAACACCACATGTTCTCACCCATAAGTGGGAGCTGAACAATGAGAACACATGGACAGAAGGAGGGGAACATCACACACTGAGGCCTGTTGGGAGGTGGGGGGCAATGGGAGGGAGAGCATAGCATTAGGACAAATACCTAATGGATGTGGGGCTTAAAACCTAGATGACGGGTTGATAGGTGCAGCGAACCACCATGGCACATGTATACATATGTAACAAATCTGCATATTCTGCACATGTATCCCAGAACTTAAAGTAAAATAAAATGAGAAGGTAGAGGACTAAGAGGGAAGCTTATAGCTATAAGTGCCTACAGAAAATAAGAGGAAAAGCCTCAAATAAACAATCTAATCATGTGTCTTAAAGAACTAGAAAAGCAAGAGCAAGCCAAACCCAAAATTAGTAGAAGAATCAAAATAATAAAGCTCAGAGCAGAAATAAGAAAAATTGAAATAAAGAAAATAATAGAAAAGATGAATGCAACAAACGTTGGCTTTTTTTGAAAAGTCAAACAAAATTGACAAACTTTATCCAGACTAACAAAGAAAAAAACCAAATAAATAACTTTAGAGATAAAAGGAGACATTGAAATTGATACTGCAGAAATTCAAAGGATCATTAGTGGGCAACTATATGCCAATAAATAATTGAAAAATCTAGAAGAAATAGTCAAATTCCTAGACACATAGAATCTACCAAATTTCAAACTGGAAAAATTCAAAACCTGAACAGACCAATAACAAGTAAAGAGATTGAAGCTGTAATAAAAAGTCTCCCAGTAAAGAAAAGCCCAGGATCTGATGGCTTCACTTCTGGGTTTCTACCAAACATTTAAAGAAGAACTAATACCAATCCTACTCAAACTATACAAAAAACAGAGGAGGAGAGAATGCTTCCACACTGTTCCTACAAACAGGTATTACCCAGACACCAAAACCAGACACAGATACATTAAAAAAAAAAAAAACTACAGGCAAATATCTCTGATGAATATTGATGCAAAAATCCTCAACAAAATTCTAGCAAACCAAATTCAACAACACATTAGAAAGATCATTCATCATGACCAAGTGGGATTTATCCCTGGGATGCAAGGGTGTTTCTACATACACAAATCAATCAATGTGGTACATAACATCAACAGAGTGGATAAGCCATATGGTCATTTAACATAAACCATAAGATCATTTCAACTGAGTGACACAGCATTTGATAATATTCAACACCCCTCCATGATAAAAAAAAAAAATCTTTCAAGAAACTGAAAATAAAAGGAACACACTTCAAGATAATAAAAGCCAAATATGAAAGATCTACAGCTTGTATCATACTGAATGGGAAAACACTAAAAGCCTTTCTTGTAAGATCTGAAACATGACAAGGATGCCCACTTTCATGACTGTTATTTAGCACAGTACTGGAGGTACTAGCTACAGCAATCTGACAAGAGAAATAAAATGTATCCAAACTGAAATGGAAGAAGTCAAATTATTCTTTCTCACAGATGATTTGATCATATATTTGGGAAAACCTAAAGACTCCACCAAAAAATGGTTAGAACTGATAAACAAAATCAGTAAAGCTGCAGGATACAAAATCAACATACAAAAACAAGTAGCATTTCTATATGCCAACAGTGAACAATCTGAAAAAGAAATGAAAACATAATCCCGTTTACAATAGTCACAAAGAATATGAAATACCCAGGAATTAACTTAACCATAGAAGTGAAAGACCTCTATAATGAAAGCTATAAAACACTGATGAAGGAAATTGAAAAGGACACCAAGATTGGAAAAATATTCCATGTTAATGGAGTAAAAGAATCAATATTGTTAAAATGTCCATATTGCCCACAACAATCTACAGATTAAATACAATCCTTAGCAAAATACCAAGGATATTCTTCACAGAAATAGAAATCAATCACAATCCTAAAATTTATGTGAAACCATGAAAGACCCAGAGTAGTCAGAGCTATACTAAATTAAAAAAAAAAAAAATGGAAAAATCACAGTACCCGACTTAAAATTATACTACAGAGCTATAGTGACCAAAACAGCATTGTAATTGCATAAAAACAGACATATAGACCAATGAAGCAGAATAAAGAACCCAGAAACAAATCAACACACTTACAGTGAACTCATTTTCCACAAAGGTGCCATGAACAAACACTGGGGCAAAGACAGTCTCTTCAACAAATGGCACTGGGAAAACTGCCTATCAGTATGCAGAGGAATAAAACTAAACCTCAATATCTCACCATATACAAAAATCAAAGTGGATTAAAGACTTCAATCTAAGACCTCAAACTATAAAACTAGCACAAGAAAACACTGGGGAAAATCTCCAGGACATTAGTCTGACCAGACTTTCTCAAGTAATACCCTACAAGTGCATGCATCCAAAGCACAAATGGACAAATGAGATCACAACAAGTTGAAAAGTTTCTGCACAGCAAAGGATACAATCAACACAGTCAAGAGACAACCCACAAAATGGGAGAAAATATTTGCAAACTACCCATCTGACAAGGAATTAATAAGCAGAATATATAAGGAGCTCAAAGAACTCTATAGGACAAAATCTAATAATCTGAACCACAATGGGCAAAAAATTTTAGTAGGCATTTTTCAAAGAAAACATACAAATGGGAAACAGGCATATGAAAACGTGCTCAATATTGTTGACTATCAGAGAAATGCAAATCAAAACTACCATGAGATATCATCTCACCCCAGTTAAAATGGCTTACATCCAAAAGACAGGCATTACCAAATGATGGCAAGGATGTTGAGAACAGGGAACTCTTGTTCACTGTTGGTGGAAATGTAAACCAGTACAAACACTATGAAGTACAGTTTGGAGGTTTCTTTAAAAAAAAAAAAAAAAAAAAAAAAACTAAAAATAGAGCTACCAGAGGATCCAGCAATTCCACTGTTGAATATATACCAGAAAGAAAGGAAGTCAGAGAGAGACAGAGAGAGAAGATTGTTGCAGCACTGTTCGCAATAGCTGAGATTTGGAATCAACTTAAGCATCCATCCAACATGTGAATGAATACAGAAAATGTGGTATTTCTTTTTTGTCTTTATTTTTTTTTTTTTGAGATGAAGTCTCATTCTGTCACCCAGGCTGGAGTGCAGTGGCATGATCTCGGCTCACTGCACCCTCTGCCTCCTGGGTTCAAGTGATTCTCCTGCCTCCGCCTCCCAAGTAGCTGGGATTACAGGCGCCCACCACCATGCCTGGCTAATTTTTTGTATTTTTAGTAGAGATGGGGTTTCATCGTTAGGAAAATGTAGTATTTCTACACAATGGAGTATTATTCATCCACAAAAGAGAATGGGATCCTGTAATTTGCAAAAACATAGATGGAACTGGAGATCATTATGACAAGTGAAATAAGCCAGGCACAGAAAAACAAACATCACAAATTGTCACTTATTTGTGGCATCTAAAACTCAAAACAGGTAATCAAGATATATTTCGAGGCAGGACTAGCTTGCAGCTTCCACTCAGATGGACAGAGCAGCATATGGATAGTCAACGTTGTAAACTGTAGTTCCAAGAACTACCACAGGAACTTACGAGGAAAGCCAAGAGAATCCACAGACCCTTTGAAGGAACTGGATCACTGCTGTAGGCTCCCTGAGATGCAGAAAACCTGTGGGTTCATTTGCTTTCAGTGGGGAGGCTCATGGTCTGGGGCAAGTTCTCAGCCCTGATCACTGGCTGCCTGGAAATAGGCTTGGTGCTGTTGGGTGGGGCATGGTGGGAGTGAGACTGGCCTTTAGGACTGTGAGCTGCATGGCAGCGGGGTGTGGCCTGTGACTGCCAGTTCTCCCCCACTTTTCTGGCAGCCTGTATGATTCAGCAGAGGCAGCCATAATCCTCCTGGGAATATAAAAGCATTGGACTGGGAATGACACCCCCATCACCCACAGCAGCTGCAGCAAGCCCTGCCCAAGAAGAGGCTGAGCCCAGACATGCCCGTCCCTGCCCCTACCTGGTGTCTTTCTCTACCCTCCCTAGTAGGCAAAGACAAAGGACATACTCTCTTGGGAGCTCTATTGCCCTTCCCACCACCTGAGAAACCTGAATACTTAACCAGGTGTCCCTAGGGCAAGTTTGCCTCCTCCCTATAGGACCACAGCTGATGCACTCTTGAAAGTGCCTACCTCCTGGATGGAGGCCAAATCAACACAAAACCAGCCCACTAAACAAAAACACACCAAGGACCCTCACAGAGTCCACTTCACTCCCCTGCTACCTCCACTGGAGCAGGTCAATGGAACCAAAAAACAGCCCATATAGCCAAAGCAAGACTAAACAAAAAGAACAAATCTGGAGGCATCACATTTTCTGACTTCAAACTATACTCTAAGGCCATAGTCACCAAAACAGCATGGGACTCATGTAAAAATAGGCACATAGACCAATGGAACAGAATAAAGAACCCAGAAATAAACCCAAATACTTACAGCCAACTGATCTTCAACAAAGCATACAAAAACATAAAGTAGGGAAAGGACACTCTATTCAACAAATGGTGCTGCGATAATTGGCAAGCCACATGTAGAAGAATGAAACTGAATTCTCATCTCTCACCTTACACAAAAATTAACTCAAGCTGTATCAAAGTCTTAAGTCTAAGACCTAAGACCATAAACATTCTAGAAGATAACATCAGAAAACCCCTTCTAGATGTTGGCTTAGGCAAAGACTTCATAACCAAGAACCCAAAAGCAAATGCAATTAAAACAAAGATAAATAGATGGGACTTAATTAAACTAAAATGCTTCTGCACAGCAAAATAATCAGCAGAGTTAACAGACAACTCATAGAGTGAGACAATCTTCACAATCTATACATCTGACAAAGGACTAATATCCAGAATCTACAAAAAAATAAACTCAAATATATATATATATACACACACCATAGAATACTACTCAGCCATAAAAAGGAACAAAATAAAGGCATTTGCAGCACCCTGGATGGAATTGTATACCATTATTCTAAGTGAAGTAACTCAGGAATGGAAAATCAAACATTGCATGTTCTCACTCATATGAGGGAGCTAAGCTATGAGGACATAAAGGCATAAGAATGATACATTAGACTTTGAGGACTTGGGAGAAAGGGTGGGGTATGGTGAGAGATAAACAACTACACATTGGGTACAGTGTACACTGCTCGGGTGCTAGGTGCAGTGATCTCAGAAATCACTGCTAAAGAATTTATTCATGTAACCAAACACCACCTCTTCCCCAGAAACCTATTGAAATAAAAAATGAAAAATTTTAAAAGATATATTTTGATAATAGTGATTGAAACAAACAAACAAACAAAAAACTCAAAACAATTGAACTCATGGTCATGGAGAGTAGAAGGATGGTTACCAGAAGCTTGGAATAGTACTAAGGGGCTGGGGGAGAAGTGGAGGTGGTTAATGGGAACAAAAAAGTAAGAAAGAATGGGTAAGACCTACTGTTTGATAGCACAACAGGCTACTGTAGTCAATAATAACTTATTTAAAAACAACTAAAAGTGTAATTGGAGTGTGTTTAATACAAAGAATAAATACTGCAGAGAATGGGTACCCCATTCTCCATGAGGTGCTTATTTCACATTGCATACCTGTATCAGAATATCTCATGTACTCCATAAATATATACATCTACTATGCACCCACAAAAATTAAAAATTAAAAACTAAAACTGAATATAATATATTTAAATGTTACGTAATTTTGGTTGAAATGGTGTCATTAATTTTGCTTTTTAGTTTTATTAATTTTAATATTTTAGAAGAAAAATAACTTTTAAAAAATATATTTAAATTTCCATTTTATATAACATATGTTAGATTTTATAAACTTTTAGTGCATTTTTATTTTTAATCCTTCAAACAAGAACTGCAAACACAACACAGACTAAGTCAAAATCTTGATTATAAAAACAAACATCATTTGTTTACATAATGCTACACATTCTAATAATCATGAGATTTAAGGTCCAAATCAAAGAACACAAATGTTATTAATATATGGCATATACTCCCTACATAATAAAAGTAACCACATTTTCTCACTCTTCTTGAGCTTGGGTGCAGTTCCCTCACTTCTCCTGATTCTTATGCCAGTTTCCCACTCAACTCTAATATGGAAATACAGAGACAGCAAGACCAGCAGGAAGTAAAGTTAAACTACATCCATTTGTAATATTATAAAGCAAAATGGTAACCCTATGACACTTTCCCCATGTGCTCCTGGGCTTCATGTAACTGTGATATTCTTGAGTTCTTCATATTGGCATCTCTTAACTACTCCATCAGTCCGTGTCTATAGTCAATTCAAATACTCAGAACTTTTTTATAACTGCTACTTTTACTTGAAGGGCTGTGCTTGAGAAATAAATTGTAGATCTTTACATTTATCTCCATTAAATTTCATTTTGATAGTTTCAGCCCATCATTCTGGATTCTCATGATCTTTTGAGACTCTGAATTTGAGCTATTTCTCCACATATTTGCTTATCATCTCATTAATATCCTCACCCAAATGATTGATAAAAACTGCATTGGACAGCACCAAAAATAGAGTAATCTTAAAAGAAATCCCCCACAAATCAAAACCACAATGAGATAACACCTCACACATGTCAAGCTGGCTATTATCAAAAACAAAACAAAAGAAAAAAACAAAGGACAGCAAATGATGGAGAGAATGTGAAGAAATCAGAACCCTGATATGTTGTTGCTGGAAATGCAAAATTGTCCAACACCTATGGAAAACAGTGTTAAGATCTTCCCCCAAAAATTAAAAATACAATTACTATATGATCCGGCAACTCCATTTTGGAGTACTTATCCAAAAGAATTGAAATCAAGATCTTGCACTTCTCAAAAGAAGACATACATGTGGCCAATAAGCATATGAAATAAAGCTCAACATCACTGATCATTACAGAAATGCAAATCAAAACCACCATGAGATACCATCTAACACCAGTCAGAATGGCTATTACTAAAAAGTCAAACAATAACACATGTTGGTGAGGTTGTGGAGAAAAAGGAACACATTTACGCTGTTGGAAGAAGTGTAAATTACTTCAGCCATTGTGGAAGACTGTGTGGAGATTCATCAAAGGCCTAGAGACAGAAATATTGTTTGACCCAGCAATCCCATTATTGGGTGTATACCCAAAGGAATATAAATCATTCTATTATAAAGTCACATGAACACATACGTTCATTGCAGCCCTATTCATAACAGCAATGTCATGGAATCAACCTAAATGCCCATCAATCATAGATTGGATAAAGAAAATGTGTTACATATACACTGTGAAATACGATGCAGCCATAAAAAGAATGAGATCATGTCCTTTGCAGAGACATGGATGGAGCTGAAGGCCATTATCCTTAGCAAACTAATATAGGAATAGAAAACCAAATACCACATGTTCTCACTTATAAGTGGAAGCTAACTGATAAGAACACATGGACTCACACAGGGAAACAATACATCCTGGGGCCTACCAGAGGATGGAGGGTGGGAGGAGAGAAAGAATCAGGAAAAATCACTAGAGGACACTAGGCTTAATACCTGGGTGATGAAATAATCTGTACAGCAACCTTCCATGACACACATTTACCTGTGTAACAAATCTGCACATCCTACACATGTACCCCTGAACTTAAAATAAAAATTTTTGAGAAAGAAATCAAGATATTGAAGAAATATTAGCACTCTCGTGTTCACTGCAGCACTATTCACAATAGCCAAAATGTAGAGACAACCTAAATGTCCATCAACAGATGAATAGATAATATAGGATATACAGACACTTGAAAGCTCTTCCACCCTTTAAAAGAAGGAAAGTGTGTAATATGTAAAAACATGGATATGCTTTGAGAACATTACACTAAGTGAAATAAGCTAGTAACAAAAAGAAATATACTGCATGATTTCACTTATATGGTTTATCTAAAATGGTCAAATTCATAAAATTAAAGAATGTAATGATCGCTGCCAGCAGCTAAAGAAGAGGCAACTGGGGAGTTAGTAATCCACAGACATAAAGTTTCAAGTAAGCAAGATGAGGAAGTTTTAGATATATGCTGTTCAGCATTGTACCTATGGTCAACAATACTGTACTGCACAGTTAAAAATGTCATAAGGTATATTTTATGTTGTCTTCTTATGATAAATTTTTATAAAACTGAGGAAAATGAAATATTGAAAATAATTTTTTATTTGCTTTAGAACATTTATATGAAATTTGAAACTTTATATTTTAACATAACATATTATCATTTATTGTTATTTGCATTGTACTCTATTTTCAAAGTTTTATCTAGAATTTCTGAAATGTTTCATTTTCCCAATTACAAATGTAAAACATTGGTATTTTTGAAATTCAATTTTGAAAAAAGAAATCTCTCTCACTAGGTTAATATCAACTCTTCAATGATTTCTTAAGACTAGTCATTCAGGCATTTATAGACCCATCTACTTATATTTTCATTTAACTACAATATCTCCATTCTATCCAAAAGGCTATCAAGGTAGTTCAACTAATTGTTTGCCATATTAGGTTCACTTATTTGTCTATGGAATTATGTGAATTTTACAGTAACTTATATCTTGTACTAGTCTCCAGTAATTAATTCCCCTCTCCCAAGAAACAGTTGCCATAATTAACAGCACAACTAGTAAAAAATAAGGGAGGAATGACACATAACAATGAAATAGCAATAATATTACTACGTAAATTTTGCAAAAAGCTTTCACTTATTATTATTATCTCCATTTGGCACACAAATTCAGAGACATTTTATTATTATTATTCTCATTTAACAAGTGAGCAAACTAAAAGCTCTGAATGATTAGTTGACTTATCCAGAGTCACAAACTTAATAAGCAAGCCATATAAAAATAAAACACAGATGATCTTAGAGTTTTATTTTAGAGTATACTAAACTGTTTCACTAGATAAGACACTTTTGCAGATGAATAAATAAGAAGATTAAGACTCTAATTCACATAACATCAAGCTGCTCAAATCTAACCTACCTTCTCCACAACTTGTAAAAAACAAGGTTCATGTGTATCTCAAATGTTATGTTCATAAAATATTGGTTTATCCCTCAATAGAAGACAAATACGTTATCTGTTATTTCTGTATATATGAAATTCTTGTGATAAGAAGAAAGGAGAAATTGATTTTAAACCTTTAGAAACACGAGGAACAAAAATGCCATGAGCATTTAAATCATGCTTTGGAAGTTAATCCACCAAAATATTTTTTAAAGGAAAAAGTCAATATTTAACAAAAAAATGTGTATTTTTAAGATCCATTTGTCACGTATCCTTTGGGTTTGAGTATTTAATTCACTGATTAACTGAATTTTCCATTTTACATTTCTGATATCAATTTAGAAATGGCCTAAATATCACCGTTCTGATGGCTGATAGAAAATACTTTAAATTGTCATTACTATCATGTACTAAATTGTATTTGTTATAATAGGCTTCGGGATACAGTTCATATGTTTGGAATACAGAATACCAAAAATCTGGTTAGAGGAACCCCCAGAGACTAATTCATTTAAATACTTATTCTCCTTTTGTTTGACATAGTTTAGAATTAGCATTGATTAGGTTTAGAGACCAGTGCCCAATTGCACTAGACCTCATATTCCACCACAATGAGTTGGTAATAAATGCATATGTGCCCCATGAATAAGTTTCCTCATTCTTTGATAAGTCAAAAATCAGAGATTGTACCATCTCTGACTCTGCGTGAACTCTGTAGGGAGAAAAGCTAGTTAAAGATGCTTGAGTATGCTGAGGTTAATCTAACATACAAGGTCAAGATAGAGGAAATAACTTACTGCCACATCCATCAAAACCACCACTATAAATATCAGCACCTTCATAAACCTTATTTTCTATGTTGGTGATTTGCTTCTCTAGTTTTCTCTTTTTCCAGTTTAGGATTCCTACCTGTCTTAACTTCAATTTAGGGGTGTGCCTCTAATACTCTACATCCTGCTTACTATTCCTTGATTTCTAACTTCTCTTCCCAATAACCTGGTATTTTGACCCAATTCCTGATCATAATTTTGCCTTATGATATGATTTTCGTGTTCTTAATTCTGAACTATATGGTGTGATAATAATGTCTCTGTCATAGTGGCTTGATATGGTTTGGATATTTGTTCTACCTAAATCTCACGTTGAAATGTAATCCCTAATGTTGGAGGTGGGGCCTGGTGGCAGATGTTTGGGTCATGGGGGTGCATCCTTCATGGTTTAGTGCTGTCCCCACAATAGTAAGTGAAGTCTCATGAGATCTGGTTGTTTAAATGTGTGTGAACCCAGAAATAAGACAGCACACCTACAACTATCTGATCTTCCACAAACCTGACAAAAGCAATGGGGAAAGGATTTATTATTCAATAAATGGTGCTGGGATAACTGGCTAGCCATATGCAGATTGAAACTTGGACTCCTTCCTCACACCATATACAAAAGTTAACTCAAGATAGATTAAAGACTTAAATGTAAAACCCAAAACTATAAAAACACTGGAAGACAACCTAGGCAATACCATTCAGGACGTAGGCATGGGCAAAGATTTCATGACAAAGACACCAAAATAATTTGCAACAAAAGCAAAAATTGCCAAATGGGATCTAATTAAACAAAATAGCTCTGCAAAGCAAAAGAAACTATGAAAAGAGTAAACAAATGATCTGTATAACAGCAGAAAATCTTTGCAAACTATGCATCCTACAAAGGTCTAACATCCAGCATCTATAAGGAACTTAAACAAATTTACAAAAAAAAAAAAAACCCTTTAAAAAGTTGGCAAAGGACATGAACAGACACTTTTCAAAAGAAGACATGCATGTGGCCAACAAACATATTAAAAAAATGCTCAACATCACTCATCATTAGAGAAATGCAAATCAAAACCACAATGAGATACCATCTCACACCAGTCAGAATGGCTATTATTAAAAAGTCAAAAAATAGCAGATGCTGGTGAGTTTGTGAAGAAAAAGGGATGCTTTTACACTGTTGGGAGGAGTATAAATTACTTCAGCCATGTGGAAGACAGCATGGTGATTCCTCAAAGGCCTAGAGGCAGAAATACCATTCCACACAGAAATCCCATTATTGGGTATATACCCAAAGGAATAGAAATCATGCCATTATAAAGATACATGCACACATGTGTTCACTGCAGCACTATTCGCAATAGCAAAGACATGAAATCAACCTAAATGCCCATCAATGATAGACTGGATAAAGAAAATGTGGTGCATATACACATCATAAAAGTGATTGAGATCATGTTCTTTGCAGAGACATCGATGGAGCTAAAGGCATTATCCTTAGCAAACTAACGCAGGAACAGAAAACCAAATACAACATGTTCTCACTTATAACAGAGAGCTAACTGATAACACACGGACACACAGAGGGAAATAACACACACTGGGGCCTTTCAGGGGATGGAGGATGGGAGGAGGAAGAGAATCAGGAAAAATTACTAATGGGTACTAAGTTTAATAGCTGTGTAATAAAATAATCTGTACAACAAACCCTCATGACACAAGTTTACCTATGTAATAAACCTGCACTTGCACCCTTGAACTTAAAAGTTTTTTAAAAGTGAGCAACACCTCTCCCCTTGCTCTCTCTTGCTCCTCCCGCTTTCATCATACCTGCTCTTGTTTCGCCTTCCACCATGAGTAAAATCTCCCTGAGGCCTCCCCAGAAGCTGAGCAGATGCTGGTGCCATGTTCCCTGTACAGTCTGCAGAATCATGCGCCAATTGCACTGCTTTTCTTTTTTGTTTTGTTTTTTTTTTTTTTTTTTGAGACGGAGTCTCGCTCTGTCACCCAGGCTGGAGTGCAGTGGTGCAATGTCGGCTCACTGCAAGCTCCGCCTCCCGGGTTCACGCCATTCTCCTGCCTCAGCCTCTCCGAGTAGCTGGGACTACAGGCTCCCGCCACCACGCCCGGCTAATTTTTTTTTTTGTATTTTTAGTAGAGACGGGGTTTCACCGTGGTCTCGATCTCCTGACCTCGTGATTCGCCCGCCTCGGCCTCCCAAAGTGCTGGGATTACAAGCATGAGCCACCACGCCCGGCCTACTTTTCTTTATAAATTATCCAGTCTCAGATATTTCTTTATAGCAACACAACACCAGCCTAATACATGGCTCAGTAGAAGAATCTTATTCTAAGCAGCTGTTATTCCATCATGATCAATTGAAGCTAACTGATGATTATTAAAGTAAAAAGTACATTCACCCAAGCTTGGTTGGGGGAGAGTTGGCTCTCTTTAGGGCTGCAAATTCTAAAAACCATCTTTAACAATGGGAAATTGCTGTCTATTAGTAGTCTATTTTATTGCATTTACATAAACACATATTGTTGCAATATGAGAAAATAATATTTGAGTTTCACTGTTTTAGTTAGCTATATAATTGATGAAGTCAGAAGCAAATATTAGGCACAGATAACAAAAGGGAATTGGAAATTCTTCATTGAATAACCTTAAAATGGTTAGAGATTCATCTATCTTTTGAACAGTTATAGACTGTAGCTTGAGTGAATTGATAACATTCTGAATTTCCTTCTAGCCTTCTGGTTATATTACCCTATTTGTTTTGTCAATGGAAACAGTCTTGTGTATATAAATCAGATTGCCAACGCTGTCCATTTTGGTGCAACATAAGCATTGTAATTCATTTGTCATCACAAATTGAAGGTATGCAGAAAGACAAAATCAATGAAAAAACATTCAAGCAGATCTCCTGCTTACAGCAAGGTAAACAAGCATTATTACAAAGGGCAAAGTATTTGTACCTCAGAGATTCATGCAGCAAAACAGCAAGAGTAAGCTTTAAATTTATATGAAAAACATATAAAGCACTGTATCTTCTACAGATATGAGAAATATAATATGGTTTTGAAAGTACACTATATAAAATTTCTGAGAACATTATCTGAAAAAGGCGTCAAAGACAACTTTCTGATTATTTTAAACTTAGTTATCTTTTTTGTTTGTTCGTTTTGGTGTTGTCTATTTCAAAAGATAAAAGTTTTTGGAAGTGAATTGCAATTTTATGCATGCTTATATCTGAAAAGATCAAGGGCCAGTAATTGTGTCACTTTCGTCTTTATTTTTGTATGATATCAAACATACAATTCAATAAACGCAATATGTTTGTTGAATAAATAAATGATCGTGCTGCTGTTAAAAAACAAAACTCTAATCATTAGTGAACTTCTGCCATGTCCAAATCTGCCCTAGGCATCCTGAAGAATATTAAAACAATATATAGTGTTTTTATCACCAAGAACTTTTCCTAGTCAGGAGGATCTTTGTTCAAATGAGAAACTTCTACTTAACCTCCGCATAGCACCAGCTAAATCTGGTTCTCAATGACCCTTAATATGGTTCTCTCAGCCCTCACTCAAGTCACACATTTCCTACTTTTTATTGTCCTCCTTCAGTTCACTCTCACCTGACAATTTGTTATCCTGCAGCTATAGAAGCCTACGATAGTTTTGCAGCCACTGAAATGGGAAATTTCATTGGGATAAGCACTATCGTGATGTCAGGATTTGTTTCAGAAATGCATTCCTAGAAATCAAGCCTGTTGTACGATATTTCATAGGAACTTTCTTCTTAAATTAGTAGGTCATAGTGGTATTATTGCTTCTCCAAACAGGCCTTGACAATGTTCCCCTTACTTTTTCATGTGAACCCCAGTTTCTTTGCTTGGTTTCTGCTTCCAGACTTTATGTATCTGTGAGAGACACAAATTTTATATTTTTCTCACTGCACCTGTGACTCTAACACTGACCAGCTGCCCACTTTTCCTATCCTTTGGAACTCTCTTCCAATAATTCCCTACTCTATTTTCTTCTACTTACTCTTCCTCCTCCACAGAAGATACAGGATAGATGGCTGTGAATGAATTGTGTCTGAACGTTGTTTCACTCAATTGAAAGCAAAGGATTGGTCTTTCCAACTCTAAAATTGATCCATAAGTCTGTGATTTTCCTACCATCCTTTCAGTCTCTGTAAGAATTGAAAACTGTCATACTTCTCAAAAAGGAAAAAAAAACTGCAAAAGGAATGACAAAATGAAGGTTACTAGGGGACGTGAGTGGCTGCTCTTTCCATTCTCCTGCTGTATAGCTTCTTATCCTGAGCATAAAAACCATAAAGACAAAGAGAACGATAATTGCACATAAAATGAGAGACATAAAAGCCAGGCTGAATTGTAGCTCCTACTTCTCTACGACCTTAGTTGTGAAACATACACTTGATGTAACTGGGCTTTGTGAGCCAGAAATTGAGACAAATGTCCTGTCAAGGAGTTCGAATATTTGAAATTGTAATTGTCTCTGAAAATTCAATTCCATGAGGAATATAGAACAGGTATTATTTTCTCCATTTGTTGGATGAAAAAATGGATGCCCAGAAAGATTGAATGGAGGAAGCCTAGGAAAAATAAATCCTAGGTTATAAAGCCCACATGTCCTGTCCCCAGACCAGTATTTTTTCAACTGTATGTTCTGACTCTGCCGCCTCTGAACAGGACCTTGAAACTAGACAGCAAATGATTTCAAATATTCATTAAAATCCTTAAATCAAAATGCATAATTATATTATAGAAATAATTAACATTATGCAGGAAAAATCATTACTCTAAAAATTTCAATCAGCAATAATTGTGCCTCAGAAAAACTTCATGAAGTGTGATATTGCCACTGAACAAAGATGCATTAATAGTTTATATAAAAAAGGTATAAAAACCACTTAAAAATTGTGGATGGGCAATTTTAATACAGCAATTTTTTACTTCTACTACTTTTGTACAACTTTTGATGAACTGACTTAACCATGTAGCTTCTAACTTTTTAAAAACCTAACTTTCCTAGTTCTACCTGATGAAATTTCTTGCACAATGATAAACATCTCTAATCAACTTTATTTTTACATTTGAATAGACACACATCTTGACTGTGAGCAAAGCAACAGCAAGTGACTGTAATGTCATCCTTAAGAATGATCTTGGTACCTAGAAAGTAGGATGAGATGTAATATTTTTTAAAAAACAGAAGGGAGTGACCTTGAGCAAAAGCAATGCTAATCCATCCAAAATGTTTAACAGGACTGAACTACTGAGAGTTGAGGGGGACACAAATGGTCAATGAACCCTGCTGATAGTCACTTTTAATTCTTTGAGCATGTAGATGTCTTTTTAAAAGTTTGTCTGTGGTGTTCCAGCCATACAACTATGTTCAGCCTCCCGTGGGAAAGTCACAGATGTCTCCAAGGCAGCTGTGGCTGGAATCTAGTGTTATCTATAGCAGTAGCACAAGAAAAAGCTGACTAAGTGGAGCACATCTGTAAGCTTGGCCTTATCAGCATCTTGTGCTTACATATAGCGTTCTATAGTAATCATTATGTTAGTAAAAAAGAAAAAAAAAAGAGAAAGCAATTATTTATACTTTTGTATTACACTTCAGAATGCAAATGGTAGATGAGAAAATGTTGAGAGAAAAATTAGTAAGAGTGACTATTAATTACTCTTTCAAGAAACTTATTGCTGAAAGGAAAGAAAATAAGTGGGCAATACCTCAAGAGATAAGTAGAGTTAAAGTAATAATCAGGAGAATTAGGGTGGGAAAGACATAAGCATGTTTGCAGGCTACTAGTAAAAAGAGATATCAGAGGAAGAGAAGCTATAAGTACAAAAGAAAGAAAAAAAATGAATGACATCTGACTTTACACTTATTTTATCCTTCCAAACATGTTCTTCTTTCCTCACATCACTCTCAAGCTATTGTCTTTCCCATCTCATAAAATATCACCCCTCAAGTTGCTCAAGTCAAAAAATCTAGAAGACATGCAATTCCTTAAAAAGTCCTGTCACTCCATCTCCAAGTAAAATCCAAAACCAACCACTTTATATAGTAATTCATTCTCATCCAGGCTACCTACATCTCAGACCTAGACTGGAAAAACCTTCTAATTTTTCTACCTGTTTTTACTTTTGCACTCTCCCATAATTCATTTTCCATGTAGGAACTAAAAGTGTCTTTAAAAAATATTATAACTCAAATGCCTTTCTAAAGTATTACAATGAAATCCATATTCTATATTCTACAGGGCCTTATCTGATATGGTCTCTATTCACCTCTCAACTTCCCCTTACATCACTCTTCCAAGTGCTCACTAGACTTGAATGCACTGGTCTTCTTTCTGTTCCTCTAATGTCAACCTCATTTCTACCCTGATTGGTGCATTTGTAATTCTCTCAGCCCTTTATATACTTACCTCCTTGGGTCTCAGCTCAAATGTTATCTCCTCAGACAGACCTTTTGAGACCAGCATATCTAAAATAGGTTATCAGCACCATATCATGTTCTTGTATATCTCATTTTATGTCCTTCATGATACCTCCTAGATCTGAAATTATATTGTATATTTGTTTTCTAATTCATTGTCTTTTTCCTTCCGTTAGAAGGCAAGTTCCATGAGAAATACATCTTTGTCTTGTTTGCCACTGTGTTCTCAGCACCTAGAACAATGTCTGAAGAATACATCTATTAAATGAATCAGTGAATGAATAAGTAAATAAAACAAGGTATTTGAGAAAATCAAGAATATATCGTCAATAGACTAAGAAGAAAAATATCTTGCCATCTGACACAGAAGAAATGGAAGTTAGGATGGCCACATATAGGTTTGGAGTTAGGAGGGTGATGCAGGTATTACTTGAAGAGAAGCCAGTCATCAGCTGAGGACAAGTGGGGCACCTTGTCATTGCTTTCTGTACAGCAACATATAATCTGTTAACAACATTTCCCTAATGTATATTCCCTGGCATAGTTAATATTGCCAGCAATTCCAGCTCCAGATTCTCTTATATCAGTTTTTCCTCACCAATTAATCACTCTCTGTCTCTCATATCTGCTATGTGCTTTAAGTTTGAAGAACATTTGCCTTAATGAAGGTGAAAACAAGAGCTGGCGTAACAGAGATCCCTTCTCTGTTAACTGCTAACATCATATCATCTGCCCTATGAAGTGCCTTGCCCTTTTTATCTTGCATCTATGAACATAGGTGAAAAAGCTGCTTTTCGTGTCTTTGCCACTTTAAACTTGAGCTTATTCTAGACTTTAATCCTCATGGAAAATCCATGCATTCATTGAACCCATCCTTGATTATGTGTTATCACCAACACAACCTCATGCCATCTGTTTCTTTCATGTTCTGTTAATCTAAGCTCAACCATTATTTTCTCTCCTTCTTCCTCTTGTATTTGCATAATTTACAATTTTCAGAATTTGTTATTCCTTTTGAGCCATCATATTTTCAAAGTTTCTGAACATGAGATCATACCTGTATCTTCTCTAACCTTTCTGAAAAGCACTTTCATGGAGTGTAGGGCAGTATCTGAACATGACCTACATCTCTTGCTTGTTAATTTGGTCCTTTTACCCAGTCTCTATCTATGATTTACACAATATTAGAGTCCAGGTGTCCAAGCTCCTAGTCCATTACTATTATCACTCTAATGCACTAGGCGAAGCAGAGTAATAGTTGTTTGAGCACCCTCTGGACTTTCAATCAATGTAGGTCCTGGAAGCAAACTGGTGACTATATTGCCACATTATAGGCTTTCTTGGCTGAAAAAAGGAAAAATATACATATATATATATATGAATAAATAGATAGACTTCATTGTTTTTGATGGCTACAAGGCATTCCATAGTATGTATTACCAGATAAATAAATGTATAGATGGGTGGATATATGATTAATTGGTTGATTGATAGACAGATGTAATATATCTAGATAGACTAGATAGATAGATACAGCTCACATCTAAAGGGTTCCATGACCACCCATGAGGTCAGTGATTTGCTGGAAGGACTTCACACAGCTCCATATAAAGCTATACTCATGGCTAAGATTTATTACAGCAAAGGATACAGTGTAAGAACATCAAGAAAAAGATATCCATAGGCAAAAAGTAGAGAAGTTAAAAACAAACTTTCTTATCTTTCCTCTGTTAGGATTGCATGGATGCTTTTTTTCTATCCAGCTGTGAACTTCAGGGATAATTGAGAGGTATCCTTGACCAGGAAAGGTCACTTGAGTCTTATAATTCAAAGTTCTTAAAGGAAGCTATTCATGTAGGCACATACCTTCCATGTGGCCAGGCATAAAGTGAACCCCAAACAGGCACCAAGTGCATTTTCTAAATCTTCATGTTTATTTTAAACATACTGACATCCTAGTTCACCTTGATCTACCAATTCAGGAGTATAGAATAACATCATTACCTAGTAACTTGGTGAATACAGTTGACCCTTAAACAATACAGGGATTTGGGTACCAACCCCAATACAGTTGAAAACCTGTGTATAACTTTTGGCTCCCTAAAAACTTAACTACTAATAGCCCACTGTTGACTGGAAGCCTTCCCAATAATAAAAGCAGTTGATTAACATATATTTTATATATTTATTATATACTGTATATTCTTACAATAAAGTAAGCTACATGAAAGAAAATATATATAAAATCGTAAGGAAGAGAAAATATATTGACTATTCATTAAGTGGAAGTGGATTATCATAAAGGACTCCATCCTCTTTGTCATCTTCATGTTGAATAAGCTGAGGTGGAGGAGGAGAGAAGGGGCTAATTTTGCTGTCTCAGGAGTGGCAGAGATGGAAGAGATGGAGGAGGTGGAAGGAGAGGCAAGAGAGACAGGCGCACTTGGTGTAACTTTTATTTTAAAAATTTGCATATAAGTGGTCCCGCCCAGTTGAAACCCATGTTGTTCAAGGGTCAACTGTATTTCAGTTTAGTTCTTTAAGTCATTGCCATGGTTACAGAAATCAGAGATAAGTAAGAATTGAATAAAACAGACTTTTGAGTTAATTTATATATTAGAGTTATATAAGCTTAGAAATAATATATATAATAAATATATAATACATAGATACAGTATACATAGCTATACTATATCTAGCTAAAATATAATAAAATGTATGTGGTATTATAAATTATATATGTATAATTTCCAAACACTGAGCTCTATGTACTTCATATGTTTTATATTATTTAATCCTCACAACAATCTTGTGAAATGGCTTTGATCATTCCTACTTTACAGATGACAAAACTGGGGGCACAGACACATTACAGGATAAGTAACCAAGTCATACATGTACTACATTTTAGAGCTGAAATGCATACTCATGTTTTTCTTGCTATACCACATTTCAAGGTCAGATGAGCCTGGAGTAGGAAAATCAGGACAGGTCAAGTTGAAATAATAGCATTCAGAAGTCTCTTTGCATCCAACATCCTTGTAGAGCCTCATGAGGGCCCCTGAAGCTCAGTTCGTGTTGGGTAGAATGCCACTGTGAGTCGCCTATGTAGGCTTAAGTTTGCTTTTCCAGCAGGCACTTAGTGTATCCTTAATCATTTATTTAATTGGGTTACCCTAGAAAAGACTTTAAGGTGACACAATTTGTGATGGTTAATATTGTCAACTTGATCGACGGATGCAAAGTATTGTTCCTGGGTGTGTCTATGAGGGTGTTGCCAAAGGAGATTAACATTTGAGTCAGTGTAATGGGAGAGGCAGACTCACTCTCAATCTGGGTAGGCACTATCTAATCAGCTGCCAGTGTGGCTAGGATAAAAGCAGGCAGAGGAACATGGAAGGACTAGACTGGCTGTCTTCCAGCCTTCATCTTTGATATGGTTTGGCTGTGTGACCACCCAAATCTTATCTTGAATTGTAACTCCCACAATTCCCACATGTCATAGAAGGAGCCCGGTGGGAGGTGATTGAATTATGGGGGCAGGTATTTCCTACATTGTTCTCATAATAGTGAATGAGTCTCATGAAATCTGATGGTTTTAAAAACAGGAGTTTCCCTGTACAAGCTCTCTCTTTGCCTGCTGCCATCCAAGTAAGATGTGACTTGCTCGTCCTTGTCTTCTGCCATAATTGTGAGGCCTCCCCAGCCATGTGGAACTGTAAATCCATTAAACCTCTTTCTTTAGTTAATTGCCCAGTCTCAGGTATGTCTTTGTCAGTAGCGTGAAAACAGGCTAATACAATTTTTCTCCTGTGCTGGATGTTTCCTGCCCTCGAACATCAGACTCTGTATTCTTCAGCTTTTGGACTCTTGGACTTACACCAGTGATTTGCCAGGGACTCTAGGGCCTTCAGCCACAGACTGAAGGCTGCATTGTCGGCTTTCCTACCTTTTTTTTTTTTTTTTGAGAAGGAGTCTCACTCTGTCACCCAGGCTGGCTGGCGTGCAAGGGTATCTCAGCTCACTGCAACCTCTGCCTCCCAAGTTCAAGCAATTCTCCTGCTTCAACCTCCCAACTAGTTGGGATTACAGGCATGCACCACCATGCCCATCTAATTTTTCTATTTTTAGCAGAGACAAGGTTTCACCATGTTAACCAGGCTGGTCTCGAACTCCTAACCTCAAGTGATCTGCCCGGCTTGGCCTCCCAAAGTGCTGGGATTACAGGCATAAGCCACCATGCCTGACCCCTATTTTTGAGGTTTTGAGACTCAGACTGGCTTCCTTGTTCCTCAGCTTGCAGACAGTGTATTGTGGGAATTCACCTTGTGATCATGTGAGTCAATACTCCTTAATAAACTTCCTTTCATATATACATCTTTCCTATTAGTCCTGTCCCTTTAGAGAACCCTGACTAATATGTCATTTTTTTTAGAGCTGTAGAATTCCCACTAGAGTTCAACACTCTACATGGAACTTTCTAAAACTGCCTTTAAACTATGAAGCAAGAACTGGAGTGAAGGAAAAAGAGAGAGCTAACTAAAGAAGGGCTTATTTGCTCATGTAAAAAGGCAAAACTGGGTTATATACTGAATTTGCCCTTGCCTGTTTAGAGCATGTTATTCCCAGGCCTTTGATTTTATGGTAGAAGTCAGCTAGCAGCAGCCTGGGCCAAATCTCACTGCAGCTTGTTTTTGTAAATAAAGTTTAATTGGAACACAACCACATCCATTTGTTTATGTATTATCTATGGCTGCTTCCATGCCACAACAGAAGACTTGAGTAGTGGGGACATGAGCTGTATGTCTTGAGAATATTAATATTTTAATATTAGCTATTTGGACTTTTACAGAAAAAGGTTGCTGGGGAGCCAGGCAGGATGGCTGACTAGATGCAGCCAGGTGGAACAGCTGCCACTGAGTGATGAGGATGATTGGTGCACTCCTAACAGATCTTCAGAAAGAAGGCACTGAGTGTGGACAGAGGGAAGAACACAGAAGCTTGGCTGAAGGAGGAGGAAGTTGGGAATGCTGCATGGGGCTACCATGCACTGGGACTTGCTCCTGGCCCCCGACGACTCTGGAGGAATGAGTGAGTTGAACTGGTAAGGAGCAATCCACTCTCACAAAGGGCTTCTGGAATCTCAGCAGGAGGAGACCCCTCAACCACCATAGACAATTGAGTTGTTTAAACCATGCATGCTCATCCATGTGTCTACCACTCTCACTCAGATTTTACCATTGGACACTTCCTCAGGGAAGTCCCATCCTCCCCACCCTTTATGTTACCTGTTCTTATATCGTGATGACACCAGTGCTACTTTATCTTCACAGAATTGGTGCAGGAACCTCTCAAGGCCAAAGCCAACCAAGTCAGCTTCAAGAATTAAGTGGTCTACATTTTGATTCTGCTGGAGTCTCTGCCCACTGTTATCTTCATAAAATGCAGTATTTCTTTTCATCCTCCAGGTAAATATGTTTCATATTGCTAACTTTGTTGGTCTATCTTGGTCATTTTCACAGCCACGGGCAATTGTTTCTTGTTCAGCAGAGTTCTTTGCAACCATTTCAGATGGTTCCCTTTCCTTAGGTTATCATTTTAGGAGGGCTCAGAACCTCTACACCTAAAATCACTGCTTCTGGCCACTTCGGGAATTTGCGAGTTAAAGCTTTAGCTCCAGAAATCAATAAGATCAGGAATGTTATTTAATTTTAGAATCTTTCTAAAACCATACGAGAAAATATGTACACTAAAACCAGTTTCCAATACTGGTAACTTTTAAAATTCAGCCAAATTATCACCCATCTAAATTATAAGCCAATAAAAGTAGTACAGAAATCATAACCAGAAATAGTCTCATAATGTAATTCTTCCATATGTTTCATTCTAGAAAATCACTAGATTTTCTAGATTGTATCTACACCTTTTTTTATAAGACTTTATGAAAGGGGGCTCAATGGGATACCAAAATAAAGAATCTGCGGAGGCTGAGGTGGGTGGATCACGAGGTCAGGAGTTCGAGACCAGCCTGGCCAACATAGTGAAACCCTGTCTCTACTAAAAATACAAAAAATTAGCCGGGGGTGGTGGTGGGCACCTGTAACCCCAGCTATTCAGGAGGCTGAGGCAGGAGAATCTCTTGAACCTGGGAGGCAGCGGTTGTGGTGAGCCGAGATTGCACCATTGTACTCCAACCTGGGAAACAGAGTGAGACTCCATCTCAAAAAAAAAAAAAAGAGAGAGAATCTGAAATCTAATTCAATTGGTCGACTTTACATTAAAAGAAGGCTTCAAAATGCTTCTCCCAGCATTCTCCCAGCATTTTGATATTCTTAAATTGCTTCTTCTATAATAAAAGGAAACAAGAAGTTAGCTAGGGTTGGTGTCTTTTCTAATTAATTCTAATTTTCTTTGCGGTAGCAGCAGTCAGCATTGTTATTGTCTCTCTCTACAAATGATAAAGTTAATTCCTACCCTCAACCACTAACCTACAGAAGTCCCAGAAATCAAGAAACAGTCAACTGTCATTCTGCCTGTATTCAGCTAAAGCATCCCTGGAGAAGCTTGTAGATAGATACCAGGAACCAAATACATCTTGAGACTGAGCTTATATATAACTAGATAAATTCCATCCAACAATTGGCCACTGAAAACTACCCACTACTAACTGAGTACTGGAAGCAATCCAAACAACTACTACCATATTGGCCAGTTTGATGCAAACTACCTTTCCTTTATACTTCAAACCAGTTTCAGAAAATAGCTTATAGCTCTTTGGGCAAAATACTGATCTTCTGATTTTCAGAATCTGAGTTGTTATGTGACTACTTGCCCATTGTTCTCTGCTTACAGCAACAAAAGCCCCTTTATTAGCAGCAGTAACCATGAATACTTTCCATTTACTTAATTCAGCATATATGGACACACAACCATTGTCTGGGAGTGACTGTATTAAAGTAATGTGCAAACTAGTGTCTTGTCCTAACATATCCAGAAGATCTGCTTTCTGCCCTTTTCTATCAAACCAAATGCAAAAATGAACATGAATTTGAGTAAATTCTATTTCCATAGCAACCTAGAAAAACACAAGCCATATAAAATCGTAATGTCAAGATAAGGAAAACATATAAAGGACCTGAGAAAGCAAATATTAATTCTGAAAATGACTAAAAGAAAACTATAGCCACATATTTTATTTGTCTTTGTTTCTTTAAAATCTTAAAAATGCAACCCAGAAACTTATTTTTATGTTCAAGTTAATAAAAGACAAACCAATTTTAAATATTTTTACTGAGAATCTATAGGACGGTATTTAAACAATAGAAATTGTAGCTTTGAAAAGTTTATAGAGAAAACAGATAAAATGTTTAGCCTAGGCTTGATATTTTACTATTAAGTTTATGCCTAGTTAATGCAAGTGATAGATTTAAAGAATCTCATATTTTAATAATTGTAATAAATACATCATAAATTCATGAACTCCCATAAATTCTTATACACTAAATATGTGACTCTGACAGGTATAATGAGTAAGTATTTTAGTTATGTGTATGTACATGCATATGCACATGTGTACATGTGTAGAAAGATGTGTGGCTGGGCCAGATCAAAAGAAGACAAGGTCTCTACTTTCAAAAAAGAAATATTTTTTGAGTGAAAATGTACCCACATGAAAGAGTCAGGGATACATATCTGAGTACCACACTAGTGATACAGAAATTCATGTGTACTAGGGTCAACTGAATCCTGAGGGACAGGTAAGACCTGCATAAGAAGAGAGGCAGACATAAGCAGTGTATGTTCAGTGGACAATAATATCTCTGGGCTAGTGATTTCCTAAAATTTGCAAAGAATCAAATGGAACTAAAACCAAAAGACAGGTGTGTACTCATTTTAAAATGTTAAATTGAAAAGATGAACAGATTTGTTTCACAGACACTTCTCATAGCTGTAAGGGTCCTTTGAGGCACCACCACCAACAAAAGCAATATTTTTCATTGTTTTTCTCTTTTTAAGGGTGTCTAATTCAAGCCCTGACATTTTCATGCTTCACCTAGTGAGAAAAGGGCTTCAACTCACATCACAAAATGCTGGCCTTAGAGGACACAGCTGGTATCTGTGACTTAATTCTTGAGAGTAATTATGAGCTGAATCTTATTCAAAATTAATTTTAATGGCAAAGTTCTGACACCAAATTAAAAAATTGGGTATTTAACAAAAACTTTTCATTGCATTTAATCATAATTTGGGAGCTATGCTAAGATTATGAATAATTCACTTAGCACACTGCACTTTCTTTATCCAGGATTTAAGAAATAAGTTACGATGTACAGAGCTGGTCTCAAAACTAGGTCTACCTTAGTGTAATCTCTGTATTTACTCCATACATGGTTTTAACAGATGCCAGAGATGTCACAATTTAGAGAAGCAAGTCTAATTCTTTTATTAAAATATATTAGACTTATACTTACAATGTAGAAAGTTGCAAAAGCCATTACTCTTATACTGACAATGAGAATAATCCAAGTACACTGTGAAATCATAACTTTAAAAATTCATCAGTAAGCTGAGGGCACAAGTGGAACTAAAGTGAATAATTTCTGGAATGTGACAAGTACTTTTAAGGAAAGAAGAAAAACAGATGTTAACTTTGTTAACTAACAGATAACTATTTTTATCCTTAACAGACAGGAGGAGGCAGATAGAATGAGACATAAACTATGGAAAGAAGAAACCAAAAAGGATTTTTAAAAAACTTCTGAAGACCAGAAAATAGCCAAGATGGCCGAATAGGAACAGCTCCGGTCTGCAGCTCCCAGAGTGATTGATGCAGAAGACAGGTGATTTCTGCATTTCCGACTGAGATACCTGGTTCATCTCACTGGGACTGGTTGGACAGTGGGTGCAGCCTACATAGGGTGAGCCAAAGCAGGGTGGGGCATCGCCTCACCTGAGTAGCACAAGGAGTCAGGGTATTTCCTTTTCCTAGCCAAGGGAAGCTGTGACAGACTATACATGGAAAAACGGGACAGTCCCACCTAAATACTGTGCTGTTCAATGGTCTTAGCAAACGGCACTCCAAGAGATTATATCCCACACCTGGCTCGGAGGATCCCACGCCCATGGAACCTTGCTCACTGCTAGTGTAGCAGTCTGAGATCAACCTGCAAGGCAGCAGCCTGGCAGGGGGAGGGGCATCAGCCATTGCTGAGGCTTGAGTAGGTAAACAAAGCAGCCGGAGAAGCTCAAACTGGGCGGAACCCACCACAGCTCAGCAAGGCCTGTTGCCTCTGTTGACTCCACCTTTGTGGGCAGAGCACAGCTGAACAAAAGGCAACAGAAACTTCTGCAGTCTTAAATGTCCCTGTCTGACAGCTCTGAAGAGAGCAGTGGTTCTCCCAGTGTGGCGTTTGAGCTCTGAGAACAGACAGACTGCCTCCTCAAGTGGGTCCCTGACCCCCATGTAGCCTGACTGGGAGACACCTCCCAGTACAGGCCGACTGACACCTCATACAGATAGGTGCCCTTCTGGGATGAAGCTTCCAGAGGAAGGATCAGGCAACAATATTTGCTGTTATGCAATATTTGCTGTTCTGCAGCCTCCGCTGTTGATACCCAGGCAAAAAGGATCTAGAGTGGACTTCCATCAAACTCCAACAGACCTGCAGCTGAGGGACCTGACTGTTAGAAGGAAAACTAACAAACAGAAAGGGACAGCATCAATATCAACAAAAAGGACATCCACACCAAAACCCCATCTGTAAGTCACCAACATCAAATACCAAAGGTAGATAAAACCACAAAGATGGGGAGAAACCAGAGCAGAAAAGCTGAAAATTCTAACAACCAGAGCACCTTTTCTCCTCCAAAGGATCTCAGCTCCTTACCAGCAACGAAACAAAGTTGGACGGAGAATGACTTTGACCAGTTGACAGAAGTAGGCTTCAGAAGGTCAGTAATGACAAACTTTCCGAGCTAAAAGAGGATGTTCAAACCCATCGCAAGGAAGCTGAAAAGCTTGAAAAAAGATTAGACAAATGGTTAACTAGAATAAACGGTGTAGAGAAGACATTAAATGACCTGTTGAAGCTGAAAACCATGGCACGAGAACTACATGATGCATGCACAAGCTTCAGTAGCCAAATCGATCAAGTGGAAGAAAAGTTGTCAGTGATTGAAGATCAAATTAATGAAATAAAGCGAGAAGACAAGATTAGAAAAAGAGCAAAAAGAAATGAACAAAGCCTCCAAGAAATATGAGACTATGTGAAAAGACCAAATCTACATTTGATTGTTGTACCTGAAAGTGACGGGGAGAATGGAACCAAGTTGGAAAACATTCTGCAGGATATTATCCAGGAGAACTTCTCCAAGCTAGCAAGGCAGGCCAACATTCAAATTCAGGAAATACAGAGAACATCACAAAGATACTCCTCAAGAAGAGCAACCCAAGACACATAATTTTCAGATTCACCAAGGTTGAAATGAAGGAAAAAATGTTAAGGGCAGCCAGAGAGAAAGGCCGGGTTACCCACAAAGGGAAGCCCATCAGACTAACAGTTGATCTCTCGGCAGAAACTCTACAAGCTGGATGAGAGTGGGGGCCAATATTCAACACTCTTAAAGAAAAGAATTTTCAACCCAGAATTTCATATCCAGCCAAACTAAGCTTCGTAAGTGAAGGAGAAATAAAATCCTTTACAGACAAGCAAATGCTGAGAGATTTTTGTCACCACCAGGCCTGCCTTACAAGAGCTCCTGAAGGAAGCACTAAACATGGAAAGGAAAAACTGGTACAGCCACTGCAAAACATGCCAAATTGTAAAGAACATCGATGCTAGGAAGAAACTGCATCAACTAACGGGCAAAATAACCAGTAAACATCATAATGACAGGATCAAATTCACACATAACAATATTCACCTTAAATGTAAATGGGATAAATGCCCCCAATTAGAAGACACAGACTGGCAAATTGGATAAAGAGTCAAGACCCATCAGTGTGCTGTATTCAGGAAACCCATTTCACGTGTAGAGACATACATAGGCTCAAAATAAAGGGAGGGAGGAAGATCTATTGAGCAAAGGGAAAGCAAAAAAAAGTAGGGGTTGTAATCCTAGTCTCTGATAAAACAGACTTTAAACCAACAAAGATCAAAAGAGACAAAGAAGGCCATTACAAAATGGTAAAGGGATCAATTCAACAAGAAGAGCTAACTATCCTAAATATATATGCACCCAATACAGGAACACCCAGATTCAAAAACCAAGTCCTTAGAGACCTACAAAGAGACGTAGACTCCCACACAATAATAATGGGAGATTTTAACACCCCATTGTCAATATTAGACAGACCAACGAGACAGAAGGTTAACAAGGATATCCAGGACTTGAACTCAGCTCTACACCAAGCAGACCTAATGGACACCTACAGAACTCTCCACCCCAAATCAACAGAATATACATTCTTCTCAGCACCACATCACACTTATTCCAAAACTGACCACATAGTTGGAAGTAAAGCTCTCCTCAGCAAATGTAAAAGAACAGAAATAACAACAAACTGTCTCTCAGACCACAGTGCAATCAAATTAGAACTCAGGATTAAGAAACTCACTCAAAACCACACAACTACATGGAAACTGCACAACCTGCTCCTGAATGACTACTGGTTAAATAACGAAATGAAGGCAGAAATAAAGATGTTCTTTGAAACCAATGAGAACAAAGATACAACGTACCAGAATCTCTGGGACACATTTAAAGCAGTGTGTAGAGGGAAATTTATAGCACTAAATGCCCACAAGAGAAAGCAGGAAAGATCTAAAATCAACACCCTAACATAACAATTAAAAGAACCAGAGAAACAAGAGTAAACACATTCAAAAGCTAACAGAAGACAAGAAATAACTAAAATCAGAGCAGAACTGAAGGAGATAGAGACACAAAAAAACCTTCAAAAAAATCGGTGAATCCAGGAATGGGTTTTTTGAAAAGACCAACAAAATTGATAGACTGCTAGCAAGACTAATAAAGAAGAAAAGAGAGAAGAATCAGATAGACACAATAAAAAAAGATAAAGGGGATATCACCACCGATCCCACAGAAATACAATCTACCATCAGAGAATACGATAAACACCTCTATGCAAATAAACTAGAAAATCTAGAAGAGATGGATAAATTCCTCGACACATACACTCTTGAAGACTAAACCAGGAAGAAGTGGAATCTCTGAATAGGCTAACAACAGGCTCTGAAATTGAGGCAATAATCAGTAGCCTACCAACCAAAAAAGTCCAGGACCAGACGGATTCACAGCAGAATTCTACCAGAGGTACAAAGAGGAGCTGGTACCATTCCTTCTGAAACTCTTCCAATCAACAGAAAAAGAAAGAGGGAATCCTACCTAACACATTTTATGAGGCCAGCATCATCCTAATGTCAAAGCCTGGAAGAGACACAACAAAAAAAAATTTAGACCAATATCCCTGATGAACATTGATGCAAAAACCCTCAGTAAAATACTGGGAAACTGAATTCAGCAGCACATCAAAAACCTTATCTACCACGATTGAGTCAGCTTCATTCCTGGGATGCAAGGCTGGTTCAACATACGCAAATCAATAAATGTAATCCATCACATAGACAGAACCAAAGACAAAAACCACATGATTATCTCAATAGATGCAGAAAAGGCCTTTGACAAAATTCAACAGCCCTTCATGCTAAAAACTCTCAATAAACTAGGTATTGATGGAACGTATCTCAAAATAATAAGAGCTATTTATGACAAACCCACAGCCAATATCATACTAAATGGGCAAAAACTGGAAGCATTCCCTTGGAAAACTGGCAAAAGACAGAGATGCCCTCTCTCACCACTCCTATTCAACATAGTGTTGGAAGTTCTGGCCAGGGCAATCAGGCAGGAGAAAGAAATAAAGGGTATACAATTAGGAAAAGAGGAAGTCAAATTGTCCCTGTTTGCAGATGACATGATTGTATATCTAGAAAACCCCATCATCTCAGCCCAAAATCTCCTTAAGCTGATAAGCAACTTCAGCAAAGTCTCAGGATACAAAATGAACGTGCAAAAATCACAAGCATTCCTATACACCAATAACAGACAGAGAGCCAAATCATGAGTGAACTCCCATTCACAATTGCTACAAAGAGAATAAAATACCTAGGAGTCCAACTTACAAGGGATGTGAAGGACCTCTTCAAGGAGAACTACAAACAAATGGAATAAAGGAAGACACAAACAAATGGAAGAACACTCCATGCTCATGGATTGGAAAAATCAATATTGTGAAAATGGCCATACTGCCCAAGGTAATTTATAGATTGCATTGCCAAGTCAATCCTAAGCAAAAGGAACAAAGCTGCAGGTGTCATGCTACCTGACTTCAAACTATACTACAAGGCTACAGTAACCAAAACAGCATGGTACTGGTACCAAAACAGAGATATAGACCAATGGAACAGAACAGAGGCCTCAGAAATAACACCACACATCTATAACCATCTGATCTTTGACAAACCTGAC
>NW_026652282.1:95123197-95165857 GCF_009828535.3 Hylobates moloch | reverse complement strand
AATATCCAGAATCTACAAAGAACTTAAACATATTTACAAGAAAAAAACAAACAACCCCATCAAAAAGTGGGCAAAGGATATGAACAGACATTTCTCAAAAGAAGACATTTATACAGCCAACGGACACATGAAAAAATGCTCATCATCACTGGTCATCACAGAAATGCAAATCAAAACCACAATGAGATACCATCTCATACCAGTTAGAATGGTGATCATTAAAAAGTCAGGAAACAACAGATGCTGGAGAGGATGTGAAGAAATAGGAACACTTTTACACCGTTGGTGGGACTGTAAACTAGTTCAACCATTGTGGAAATCAGTGTGGCAATTCCTCAAGGATCTAGAACTAGAAATACCATTTGACCCAGCGATCCCATTACTGAGTATATACCCAAAGGGTTATAAATCATGCTACTATAAAGACACATGCACACGTATGTTTATTGCGGCACTATTCACAATAGCAAAGACTTGGAACCAACCCAAATGTCCACCAATGATAGACTATATTAAGAAACTGTGGCACATATATACCATGGAATACTATGCAGCCATATAAAAGGATGAATTCATGTCCTTTGCAGGGACATAGATGAAGCTGGAAACCATCATTCTCAGCAAAGTATCAAAAGGACAGAAAACCAAACACCCCATGTCCTCAATCATAGGTGGGAATTGAACAATGAGAACACTTGGACACAGGAAGGGAAACATCACACACTAGGGCCTGTCATGGGGTGGGGGCCTGGGGGAGGGATAGCATTAGGAGAAATACCTAATGTAAATGATGAGTTAATGGGTGCAGCAAACCAACATGACACATGTATACCTATTTAACAAACCTGCACGTTGTGCACATGTACTATAGAACTTAAAAAACCTCTGAAGACCAAATACAAGCATATATGATAGATCATTATCTCTTGCAAGCAGAAACAACACAGGGGAAAACTTGCAATCATGCCCTTCCCACCTACCAACTCTTTTCCATGGGCTTTCATTGATAATTCAAAGAATGTATGCCACAGGCAAGGGCAAGCCCAGGGAGGTGAAAACTCCTCCAGTGCACTCTGACCTTCACTGAGTGTTACAATGGCTTTCAGAAGGCTAGCAGCACATCAGTCAGATAAAGATCCCTCGTAAAGCTGAACATGAGGAAGAGGATTGTGAAACAAAGAGAACTTCCCATAAGCCCAAAAGACTCCCAGCAAAGCTATAAAGCATTAAATGAATTCCAGAGTCACACCAGTGCTCTTGTTACCAGCAATTTCGAGGAGAAAGACATAACCTCACCCTGAAAACAATTAAATTCACTGGCAAACTGAATCTAAATAAAACTGCAACAAAGCCAAAACCAGCCTCCAAAACTCATAGTCTAACAGAAAATGAATATACCTTTTTCCTGCATGTAAACATTATTTACTTCAATTATTATTTTTCTTGAACATACAATGTTTAACTAATAAAAAATTAAAAGACACTCAAAGAAACAAGAAAAGTTGATACATGGACAAGAGGGTAAATAGCTCAGAGCAATATATTAAAGGGTGTCGAAGGTGTTGAAACTAACACAAAATGCTTCTAAAATAAGTATTATGTTAAAGGGTCTACTGGAAAGGGTAGACATATGCATTAACAAAGGAGATATCTCATTAGGTAAATGGAAATTATAGAAACAACATAAAACAAGAAGATATATACAAATGAAAATGCTATAGTGAAAACTACAATATCAGAAAGGAAGAGGAAATTTGGTGAGCTTAACAGCAGGCTGGATACAGCAGAGGAAAATATCATGAATTTCAATAAAAGTAAAATAAAAAGGAGCCAAGCAAATTAGATCTGTGGGATAATATTATAATATACTATATGTGTAAGGGTCCCCGAGGGAAGCAGAGAGAGAGTGTGGCAGAAGAAATATTTGGAGAAATCAGCTGTAAAGGTTTTTTAAATGATGAATGGTATCAAGCCACAGAACTAAAAACTAAATTAAGCCCATGAAGGATAAATACCAAAAAAGGGTCCACACTTAAGCACACATAGTCAAACTGCTTAAAACCAAACCTAAGGAGAAATTCTTTATAATTTTCAGAGTAGAGAAAAAGACACATTGCATAAAAGGATACAATGACAAGAATGTTGGCTTACTTCCTGATTGAAATGATGAAGCAAAAAACAAAATGGAGCAACATATTTGTAAAATGCCCAGGAGAAAAAATCTGCCAACCAAGAATTTTATAATCAGCAAAAAAATGTCCTCCAAAAAAGGCCAGCAAAATGAATACATTTTTAGACACACAAAAACTGAGATAATTTATCTTTACCAGACATACAACACAAGAAATAATAAAAGATGTACTTCAGGCTAAATGGAAATGAAATCTGATGGAAATTCACATCTGTAGGAAGGAATGAAAAGAAATAGAAAGAGTAAATATGTGGGTAATTACACAAGATATTTTAAAATTTTTTTGTATTACTTATGTGTATATTACATTTCTTTAAAAGACTATTAACTTATTAGAAGGAAAAAAGTAACTGTGTATTGGGGCTTATAAAGATAGACCTATAAATAAAATAAATTAGTAAAATACATGACTTTGAGGACAAAAAGAGAAGGAGGAGCTAAATAGAATTATTCTATTGTAAGGTACTTACAATATGAATAGTATAAAATTATTTGAAGGTATCTTGTAATAAGTTAAAGATGCATACTGGAATCTCTCTAGCAACCACTAAAAATATAAAGATAATAAAATTAAACCAATAGAGGAGGTAAAATGAAATATTATTTAAACACTTGAGAAATGCCAAAGAAGGAATTTTTAAAAAGTACAAAGGAACAAAGAACAGATGAGTCAAAAAATAAATACCAAGGTGGTAAAGTGAAACATAAACACATGATTATAAATAAATGAATTAACACTGTCATTAAAATCAGAGATTGTCAGATTGAGTAAAGAAGTAGATCTCGGTCAAGTGAGGTGTTTCACACCTGTAATCTCAGCACTTTGGGAGGCTGAGGCAGATGGATTACCTGAGGTCAGGAGTTCAAGACCAACCTGATCAACATGGCAAAACCCCTCTCTACTAAAAATACAAAAATTAGCCAGTGTGGTGGTGCATGCCTGTAATCCCAGCTACTTGGGAGGCTGAGGCAGGAGAATCACTTGAACCCGGGAGGCAGAGGTTGCAGTGAGCTGAGATCACACCATTGCACTTTGGCCTGGGCAACAAAAGCGAAATTCCATTAAAAAAAAAAAGTAGATCCCAATTACATAGCGTTTACAAAAAGACCCTTGAAATATGAAGACAGGATGAAAACAAAAAAGTGGAAAACATCACAGCATAAAAACACTAAGCATAAGAAAGCTAGTGTTTAAGTAAATACCAAAGTATACTTCAAGAGAAAAAGCTTTGCCATTGATAAAAGGGAAGATCTTATAATGATACAAAAGTCAAATTATCAAGAACATATAAAATTATAATTGTGAGCACAACTAATAATAGGGCTTCAAAATATAAAAAGCAGGCTAGGCATGGTGGCTCATACTTACAATCACAGAGTTTTGGGAGGCCAAGGCAAGAGGATTGCTTGAGGTCAGGAGTTCAAGACCAGCCTGGACAACATAGCAATACCCTGATTCTACAAAAAAGTTTCAAAAGTTAGCCAGGCATGGTGGCACATGCTTGTAGTCCTAGCTACTTGGGAGGCAGAAGTGGAAGGACTACTTAAGCCTAAGAGTTCGAGGGTATGGTGAGCTATGATCGTATCACTGCACTCTCCAACCTGGGCAGCAGAGTGAGACCCTATCTCTCTTTCTGTATAGATAGATAGATAAATATAGATATGGATATAGATTTATTGGCTAATGTATATATATTATATAGCTAACATACATTAACATATATATTAGCTCTCTCTATATATAAGAATTTAGAATGTGTGTATATATGTGTATATATATATATGGCAAAAAAGGTACAAAACTAAAGAAAAAAACTAGATAAATCCACAATCATGAGGATTTTGGCTTTTTTTGTAAACTGATATACTAATTAGATAATAGTAATGATATAGAAGATTTAAATAACAATATTGAAAATGGCCAATTAGAAAAAGCTGTGGTCAGAGGTACCCACCAAGAAGAATAAAAATGACGAGTGAATCCTGCACCAGCAACTGAGGAATCCAGGTTCTCTCATTGGGACTGACTAGGCGGTTGACACGACCCATGTAGAGTGAGGAAAAGTAGGGTGCTGCAATGGCCCACCTGGGAGCTACATAGGACAAGGGAAACTCTTACCCCCAGCCAAGGAAGGCAGTGAGTGATCATGCTACCCTGCCCAAGAAACCACACTTTTACCACAGACCTGTGCAACCCACGAATAAGGAGCTCCCCCTCATGAGCCCATGCCACCAGGGCCTTGGGTCCCAAGAACAAAGCTGTGAAGATTCTCAGTGGCCACTCGGCTGGAAACTACCTAACACTACTGAGTTCAGAGGGTGGAAAGGGGCGGCGGGCAGCTGTCATCAATGTGGCTGCCTGCTGGTGGCAGGGAGACTGGACGGTTTGAACCCAGGAGGAATTCCTCACAGGGCAGCACAGTGGCGGTGGCTGACGGTGGCCAGACTGCCCCTTAAGGCCAAACCCTGACCCATCCCTCTTCACTGAGCAAGGCTTCCCTGCAGGAATTTCAACAACTCCAGCCAGGGGGTTAGGGGTGGCCACAATCTCCATAGATCAGCAGACTTAGTCTTTCCCCCTGCTGGCTCTGAGGAATCTGGGCAGTCCAGATTAGTGAGATTCCCCCCAGAGCAGCACAACCCCTTTAACAAGGGGCAGCCAGAGTGTTTTGGTAAGCGGGACCCAGATCCCATGCCTCCTGACTGGGCAAGACCCCCCCCACAACAGGGGTTGCTAGACACCTTATACAGGATCATTTCTGTCATCATCAGGGCAGTGCCTATCTGCAACAGAGATCTCAGAGGAAGGAGCAGGCAGCTATCTTTGCTGTTTTGCAGCCTCCATTGGCGACACCTTCAGGTGCAGGGTCGGGGTGGTACCTAGGTGAAACCAAAGCAGCCCTATGGAAGAGGGGCCTAACTATTAAAGGAAAAACAAATGGAAAACAACAACAACATCATCAATAAAAAAGTCCCCACATAAACCCCATCCAAATGTCAGCAGCCTCAAAGATCAAAGCTAGATAAACTCACAGAGATGAGAAAGAATCAGTGAAAAAATGTTGAAAACCCAAAAAGCCAGAATGCCTATTTTCTCCAAATGATTGCAACACCTCTCCAGCAAGAGCACAGAACTGGGTGGAGGCTGAGATGGGTGAATTTACAGAAGGTTTCACAAGGTGGGTAATAACAAACTTTGCTGAGCTAAAGGAGCATGTTCTAACCCAATGCAAGGAAGCTAAAAACCATGATAGAACATCACAGGAGCTGTTAAACAGAATAACGAGTGTAGAGAGGAACAGAAATGACCTGATGGAGTTGAAAAACACAACACGGGAATTTCACAATGCAACCACAAGTATCAATACACAATTAGATCAAGCAGAAGAGAGAATTTCAGAGATTGAAGACTATCTTGCTGAAATAAGACAGGCAGACACAATTAGAGAAAAAAAGAAGGAAAAGGAACAAACAAAACCTCTGAGAACTATGGGATTATCTAAAAAGACAGAACATATGACTGATTGGGGTATCTGAAAGAGATGAAGAGAATGGAACCAAGTTGTTAAACATACTTTAGAATATCATCCAGGAGAACTTCCCTAACCTAACAAGACAAGCCAACATTCAAATTCAGGAAATGCAGAAAATCTCAGTAAGATGAAAAGATCAACCTCAAGACACATAATCATCAGATTCTCCAAGGTTGAAATTAAAAAAAAAAAAAATGTTAAGGGCAGCCATAGAGAAAGACCAAGTCACCTACAAAGGGAAGCCCATCAGACTAACACTGGACCTCTCAGCAGAAACCAAACAAGCCAGAAGATTTTGGGGGCCAATATTTGACATCCTTGAAGAAAAGAATGTCCAACCAGGAATTTCATATTTAGCCAAACTAAGATTCATAAGCAAAGGAGAAATAAAATCGTTTTCAGACAAGCAAATGCTGAGGAAGTTCGTCACCACCAGGACTGCAAGAGCTCCTGAAAGAAGCAATAAATATGGAAACAAAAAAACTGTTACCAGCTACTGAAAAACGAATTGAAGTACAAAGACCAATGACACTACGAAGCAACTACAACAACAGGTCTGCAAAATAACCAACTAGCATCATGATGACAAAACTAAATTGACACAGAAAAATATTAACCTTAAATGTAAATGGTTGAAATGCTCCAATTAAAAGACACAGAATAGCAAGCTGGAGAGAATCAAGACCCATCAGTGTGCTGTATTCAAGAAACCTATCTCACATGCAAAGGCACACACTGGCTCAAAATAAAGGGATGGAAGAATATTTACCAAGCAAATGGAAAGCAGTAAAAAGCATGGATTGCAATCCTACTTTCTGACAAAACAAACTTTAAACAAAGATAAAAAAAGACAAAGAAAAGCATTACATAATGGCAAGGAGTCAACTCAACAAGAAGAGCTAACTATCTTAAATATATATGCACCCAATACAGGAGCGCTCAGATTCATAAAACAAGTTCTTAGAGACTTACGAAGAGACAGACTCCCACACGATAACAGTGGGAGATTTTAACACCCCATTATCAACATTGGGTAGATCATTGAGACAGAAAATTAACAAAGATATACAGGACTTGAATTCACCTCTGGATCAAGTGGACCTGATAGAAATCTACAGAACTTTACACGCAAAAACAACAGAATATACATTCTTCTCGGTGCCACATGGCACTTACTGTAAAATCAATAACATAATTGGAAGTAAAACACTCCTAAGCAAATGCAAAATAACTGAAATCATAACAGTCTTTCAGACCACAGTGCAATAAAATTAGAACTCAAGATTAAGAAACTCACTCAAAACTACATAACTATCTGGAATTTGACAACCTGCTGCTGAATGACTGCTGGGTAAATAATGAAATTAAGACTGAAATCAAGAAGTCTTTGAATTCAATAAGAACAAAGAGACAATGTATCAGAATCTCTGGGACGCAGCTAAAGAAGTGTTGAGAGAAATTTATAGAACTAAATGCCCACATCAAAAAGCTAAGAAGATCTCAACTCAACACCTTAACATTACAACTAAAAGAACTAGCAAACAAAGCCCAAAGCTAGCAGAAGACAAGCAATAACTAAGATCAGAGTGGAACTGAAGGAGACAGAAACACAAAAAAACCTTTGAAAAAATCAATGAACCCAGGATCTGTTTTTTTTGAAAAAAATTAACAAAATAGATAGGCCAATAGCTAGACTAATAAAAAAGAAGAATCAAATAGACACAATAAAAAATGATAAAGGGGATTTCACCACTGAACCCACAGAAATACAAACCACCATCAGAGAATACTATAAATACCTCTATGCAAATAAACTAGAAAATCTAGAAGAAACAGATAAATTTCTGAACACATCTACACTCCCACGACTGAACCAGGAATAAGTGGAATCCCTGAATAGACCAATAACAAGTTTTGAAACTGAGGCAGTAATAAATGGCCTAGCAACCAAAAAAAGCTGAGGACCAGATGGATTTACAGCTGAATTCTACCAGAGGTACAAAGAGGATCTGGTACCATTCTTTCTGAAACTATTCCAAACAATTGAAAAAGAAGGACTTCTCCCTAAATCACTTTATGAGACCAGCATCATCCTGATACCAAAACCTGGCAGAGGTACAACAGAAAAAGAAAACTTCAGGCCAATATCCTTGATAAACATCAATGCAAAAATCCTCAATAAAATACTGGCAAACTGAATCCAGCAGCACATCAAAAAGCTTATCCACCATGGTCAAGTTGGCTTCATCCCCAGGATGAAAGGCTGGTTCAACATACACAAATCAATAAATGTAATTCATCACACAAACAGGTCTAAAGACAAAAACCACATGATTATCTCAATAGACACAGAAAAGGCCTTCAATAAAATTCAACATCCCTTCATGTTAAAAACTCTCAATAAACTAGGTATTGATGGAACATAACTCAAAATATTAAGAGCCATTTATGACAAACCCACAACCAATATTATACTGAATGGGTAAAAAAGCTGGAAGCATTCCCCTTGAAAACCAGCATAAGAAAAGGATGTCGTTTCTCACCACTCCTATTCAACATAATATTGGAACTTCTGGCCAGGGCAATCAGGCAAGAGAAAGAAATAAAGCGTATCCATATAGGAAGAGAAGAAGCCAAACTGTCTGTTTGCAGATGACTTGATCCTCTATCCAGAAAACCCCATTGTTTCAGCCCAAAATCTTCTTAACTTGATAATCAAATTAAGGATACAAAATCAATGTGCAAAAATCACAAGCAATCCTCTACACCAACTATAGACAAGCAGAGAGCCAAATCATGTAGGAACTCCCATTCACAATTGTTACAAGGAGAATAAAATATCTAGGTGCAGCTAACAAGGGAAGTGAAGGAGCTCTTTAAGGAGAACTACAAACCACTGCTCAAGGAAATCAGAGAGGACATAAACAAATGGAAAAACATTCCATGCTTATAGATAGGAAGAATCAATATTGTGAAAATGGCCATACTGCTCAAAGCAATTTATAGATTCAATGCTATTCCCATTATACTGTCATTGGCATTCTTCATAGAAATAGAAAAAACACTTTAAAATTCATATGGAACCAAAAAAGAGTCCATATAGTCAAGACAATAGAGTCCATATAGTCAAGCAAAAAGAACAAAGCTGGAGGCATCACAACTTCCGAAAGAGGGAGAGTTCAAACTATACTACAAGGTTACAGTAACCAAAACAGCATGGTGCTGGTACAAAAACAGACATTTAGACCAATGGAATAGAACAGAGATCTCAGAAATAAGACTGCACATCTACAACCATCTGATTTTTGACAAACCTGACAAAAACAAGTAATAGGCAAAAGATTCTCTATTTAATAAATGGTGCTGGGAAAACTGGCTAGCCATATGCAGAAAATTGAAACTGGATCCCTTCATTACACCTTATACAAAAATTAACTCAAGATGGATTAAAGACTTAAATATAAAACCCAAAACTGTAAACATCCTAGAAGAAAATCTAGGCAATACCATTCAGGACATAGGCACAGGAAAGATTTCATGACAAAAACATCAAAAGCAATTGCAACAAAATCAAAAATTGAGAAATGGGATCTAATTAAACTAAAGAGTTTCTGCACAGCAAAATAAACTATCATCAGAGTTAACAGACAATCTACAAAATGGGAGAAAAATTTTGCAATCTACCCATCTGATGAAGGTCTAATATCCAGAAATTACAAGGAACTTAAACAAATTAACAAGAAAAAATCAAACGACCCCATTAAAAAGTGGGCAAAAAACACGAACAGACACTTTGCAAAAGAAGACATTTATGTGACCAGCAAACGTATGAAAAAAAGCTCAACATCACTCATCATTAGAGAAATGAAAATCAAAACTGCAATGAGATGCCATCTCAGGCCAAAAAGAATGGTGATTATTAAAAAGTCAAGAAACAACAGATGCTGGCAAGGCTGTGGAGAAACAGAAACACTTTTACATGGTTGATGGAAATGTAAATTAGTTCAACCACTGTAGAAGACAGTGTGGCAATTTCTCAAAGACCTAGAGACAGAGATACCATTTTACCCAGCAACTCCACTACTGGGTATATACCCAAAAGAATATAAATCATTCTATTATAAAGATACATGCACGCATATGTTCATTGCAACACTATTCACAATAGCAAACACATGGAATTAACCCAAATGTCCAACAATGATAGACTGGATAAAGAAAATGTGACACACATACACCATGGAATACTATGCAGCCATAAAAAGAAACAAGATCCTGCCCTTTGCAGAGACATGGACAGAGCTGGAAGCCATTATCTTCAGCAAACTAACACGGGAACACAAAACCAAACACTGCAAGTTCTCGCTTGTAAGTAGGAGCTGAACAATGAGAACACATGGACACAGGGAGGGGACCAACACAGACTGGGGCCTGTCATGGGGGCAGAGGGAGGGAGAGCATCAGGATATATAACTAACGCATGTGGGGCTTAATACCTAGGTGATGGGTTGACAGGTACAGCAAACCACCATGGCACACATTTACCTAGGTAACAAACCTGCACGTCCTGTACATGTACCCTGCAACGTAAAATAAAATAAAATAAAAATAAACAAACAACAATATTAACAAACATGATCTAATTGGCATCAATAGAGCATTAGATCCAAGTGCAAAATGCTCAATTTTTTAAGTATCTATAGTATGTTCACCAAAATAGATCATATGATAAGCTATAAATTAATTCTCCACAATTTTAGAAAGATTGAAGGCATAAAAAGTAATTTCTATGACCACAAACATGTTAAATTAAAAATGAATAGATAGGAGTGATGTCAGAAGGCATGGCAGGGCAGAGTGAGAACCCCTGAAAATCCTCTCCTTATAAAAACAACAAGATCACAGGCAAAAATTGTCAGAATCAACATTTTCAAAATTTTGGAAATTAACAACCTACAAAAATTCTGGAAGTGTTTATTCAAGAGAAACAGCTGAAACTCCGTAAGTATTCCTTGTGCTGTTTTAACTTGCCCAAATTCTATCCCCCTCTCCTCAGCCCTGTGGTAGTCTTGAAAACCAGTAGCCCAAAATAATGGTGAAAATCGGCAGTCTAGAAGCCCTTGGAGGGATTGTAATAGGACTTCCACCAAAACTCAATTTCCAGTCATTTGACATGGACCTATCTGGCTGCTTCCTGGAAAATGAAAATCCCACTCACAAGGCTTTTCTTTAATTTTCCCCAGAGGTCACTCTGTGGGAATAGCTTTTCCCTGGGGGTGTTTATGAAAAGCAATCAAAATTTCCCTAGTGATTGTTTAGTTTTGCAGCTGCCTAAGGTGGTAATAACAGTTGGGGAAATGAGCTAATAAAAAAATCTTAGAAAAGATGGAGAATGAGATGTTCATGAAGACACTGGTAAGATTTTTGCTAGGCCAGAAAAAAGAAAAGACACTGAAAAGCTGAAACAAATTCCTGGGAATCCAGAAGGCCAGGTGCGTATGCAGGGCCATGTATATGGTCAGGAAAAACCTGAGAAGGCCCCGAACTCTCACACCTGACATTGAGGCTATGAACAATCAGGAAGTAAAGGAAAAGGGTGGAGCTGTAAACTACCTGCCTGAGCGTTGAAGGTGTCCTTCAACACACACATAGACTCTAGGCAAAGACTGGTAGAATTATTGGCTCCCAAGACTTAAGGAAATCTCTGTCCAGTTATTACAGTCCATTAAACTATCCAAGCACCAAGGAGAAATTTCAGTGGCCACACTCGAAAATGAACACATATTAACTTTACCAAATTAGTCTAGAAAAGTTTCTAAACAACAGAAAAGCAACAATAATGACAACAACAAACTGCAATAACAACAAAGCCAAGTAGGCATCTATATTCAGAAATGCCACATTACATTATTTAAAATGCACAGTTTTCAGTAAAAACTATGAGATATAGAAGCATCAAGGAAGTATGTTCCATACATGGGGAAAGAGAGGAAACAGCGAATAGAAACTGTTTCTGAGGAAGCCTAGAATTTGGACTTACTAGGCAAAAACTTTAAATGAGGTTTATATGCTCGAAGAGCTAAAGGAAATTGTATATAAATAACTAAGGCAAAGTATGAAAATTATGGCTCACTAAATACAGAATGCCAACTAAGATGTATGTTATTTTTTAAAAAGACATAGCAATTCTGGAATCTTAAAGTATAATAAGAGCAATGAAAAATGTATTAGAGGGGCTTATATTCATTTATTATGGCTGACATAACAAAATACCACAGGTTGGGTGGCCTAAACAATATACATTTATCTTCTCACTGTTATGGAAGCTAGGAGGCCAGGAACAAGGTGCCAGCAGAATTGATTTCTCCTGAGGCCCCTTCTCCTGGTATCATTTTCTGTACTTTTCTGTGCTGCTATAACAGAATACCTGAGACTGAGTAATTTATAAACAACAAAAATTAATTTTCTCACAGTTTTGGAGGCCAGGAAATTCAAATCTACCCTTATTGGGTTCTCTCAGCTTTTTAAAAAACTTCTTTATCTATGCACCTGGCCAACAGATGGCAAGATGCAACAACTTGGATTCTGCATTGGAGATATGAGGCTATTTTGCTTAACCTTTTGCTAAGTTACACAATTCAGCGCGTATTTAACAGAAATCTCAGAATTGGAGTAACTGGCCTGGGCATAGCTTTAATCTCAAGGTGATACTGCTGTTCGTACATATGTCTTCTTTGGGAATCTCACGTGGGTAGGTGAAGGTTGGAGAGGATGCAACTGGCAGGGCATGAATCAAATATTCCTAAGACTTGTGGCCAAATATCATCAGTATTAATTTTCTAGGGCAGCATAACAATGTGCACAAATTTTGTGGCTTAAACAGGAGAAGTTTATTGTCTCACAGTTTTGGAAGCTGAGTCTGAAATCAAGGTGTCAGTAAGGTTGGTTTCTTCTGATGGCTGTGAGGAAGAATCAGTTTCAGGCCTTTCTTCTACTTCTGGTAGCCTTAGGAATCTTTTGGCTTGTAGATGTACTCCCTGTTTCTTCACACTGCCTTCCTTCTGTGCGTATCTGCCTTTTTCACCTTTTTTTCTTTTTTAATATATAAGAACACCAGTCATATTGGATTAGGTGCTCATCTTTCTTCTGTATGACTTTATCTTAATTATGTCTGCAATGACCCTATTTACAAATAAGGTCACAATCAGAGGTATAGGGGTTAGGATTTTAACATATAAATTGAGGCTGGGGGGTGCAGGCACAGTTCAACCCATACAGTCTGCCATTAACATTAGGAGAAAGCCAAAAGCAGCTCTATCGCTCCTCCGGTCTTCTCTCCTGCTTGGTACCCTACCATAGCCACTTCAGCATTTGACATTTTTAAACTTGTGGCACGCTTTTAGTTTTGCAAATATATCATGCTATTTTATACTTCTTTGCATTTTATTTCTGTACTTTTTCTGGAATGCCCCTTTATACCTTATACTTGGCTTCACTTATCTCAAGAGTAATGTACAAGGTCATCTCCTCTTTGAAGCCTCTCCTGACCACATTTATAGCTTTATTACATTTCAACTCTATTATCCAGGTAGAACTTTACTCATTTTTATCCCAATTTTTCTGCTCTTACACTTACTATAGAACATAAAACCCTTTTGCACTATTTTTTTTCTTTGAATGTTTTCCCCTTCTAGAATACAACCACCTTAAGGTCAACGTTTCATGAACTATTTCCCTTTGTTTCCCTGAAATTTAGAGCAATTTCTGACCCATGTAGGTGCTCAACAGATTTTTTTAGGAATTAAAAATTTTATTTATAGGAAAGGCATCATGTCTAAGAGTCATTTTTTTTCTTTTTTTTTGAGATGGAGTCTCACTCTGTTGCCCCGGCTGGAGTGCAGTGGTGTGATGTCGGCTCACTGCAAGTTCTGCCTCCCGGGTTCACGCCATTCTCCCACCTCAGCCTTCCCAGTAGCTGGGACTACCGGCGTCCGCCACCACGCCCGGCTAATTTTTGTATTTTTTGTAGAGATAGGGTTTCGCCTTGTTAGCCAGGATGGTCTCAATCTCCTGACCTCGTGATCCGCCCGCTTCAGCCTCCCAAAGTGCTGGGATTTTTTAAAATGTGTATTTTAGTGCCAATGAAAGTCTGAGAAAAGTCATTTAGGATATGTGAGAAGGTGAAAAAGAATTCTAGAATTCTAGTTGACTGGGATGTGGAAACCCCTTTACTCGCACTCTGTATCCAACATCAGGCGTTGAAAATAGTGTTCCTTTTCATCATTTGCCCAGAATCAGTCTTGGCAGCTACCTACTAATGAGTATATTAAACAACAACAACAAAAAATGTATGCATATGACCAAACTAACAATGTGGTCCCTAGAGTTTGAGAGGAAAGGACTCACTAAGTTCATGCCATATCTGGTTTCCTTCACACTCTTCAAAATACAATGGCCAGAAGCATATTAATACAAAAACATATCCTATAAATGATATTTATTTATTGTAAAATTAAATAGCACTGAATAAACTTTTCAAAAGTATAAAGAACAATTCTTAAATAAGTCAAAATGCCAATAATAAATAACTGGGATATGGGAGTGGATGGAAATTAATTTAGATTCCTTACATTGCTGCAGTCCAAGGTAAACCAGGGTTTCCATTAGGCTTAGCAAAGTCTAGGGCATTATGTCTTTCATTTGTTTTTATTTTTTTAATTTTTTAATTTTAAAAACATTTTTATCAAAGTGGAATATACATACCAAAAAATCCACCATTTTAAGGTGCAGAATTCAGTGGCATTTAGTACATTCACAATGTTATGCAACCATTGCCTCCATCTAGTTCCATCACTTTTTCATGATCTACAAGAGACCTGTCAAGCAGTTACTCCCCATTTCTCCCTCCCTCAACCCTTGGCAATGAATAATTTGTTTTATTTCTCTATGGATTTACCTATTTTGCATATTTCATGGAAATAGAGTAAACCAATATGTGAACTTTTGTGTCTGACTTCTTTCACTCAACATTTTTCCAAGGTTCATTCATGTTTTAGCATGAAGTAGTACCTCAATCCTTTTTATAGCTGAATAATATCCCATTGCATGGATATACAACATTTTATTTACCCATTCATAAAGTAATGGACATTTGTGTTATTTCCACCTTTTGGCTATTGTGAAAACTCACTAGGAACATTAATGTATAAATATGTTTTAATTACCTGTTTTCAAATTTTTAGTGTATATAACTAGGACTGCCATGGCTGGGTCACGTGGAAATTCTGTTTAACTTTTTGAGGAACTGTCAAATTGTTTTCCACAGTGACTGCACCATTTCACATTCTCACAAGCAATGTACAAAAGTTCCATTTTTGCACATCCTTGCCAATATTTGTTTCTTTCCATATTATTATTGCCATCGTAGTGGGCATAAAGTAATTGTGGCTTTGATTTGCATTTTCATAATGACTAATATAATTTTCACGTGCCTGTGGGTCATTTCTATATGTTCTTCAAACAAATGCCTATTCAAGTTCTTTGCCTACTTTCTAACAGTGTTTTTTTGTCTTTTTATTGTTGAGTTTTAAGGGTTTGTTTTATATATTCTGGATGTTCGAACTTTATTACATATACGATTTACAAATATTTTCTCCTATTGTAGAAGTTTTATTTTCATGTTCTTGATAGGCACAAACATTTATAATTTTGATGAAACCCAATTGATCTAGTTTTTCCTCTTTTTGCTTGTGTTTCTAATGTCTTGTCTAAGAATCCACTGCCAAATCCAACGTCAGGAAAATTTACCAGTATGTTTTCTTTCATGAGTTTTATAGTTTTAGCGCTTACATTTATATCTTTGTTTTATTTTGACTTATTTTTAATATATTGTGTTGAGGTTTATTCTTGTTAATATGGATATTCAGTTGTCACAGTATCATTCGTTGAAGCCAGTATTCTTTTCCTACCCTTGTCAAAAATCAATTGACCATAATATATGGGCTTGTTTTTATACTATTAATTCTCTTCCATTCATCTATAATGCTATCCTTATGCCAGTCCAACACTGTTTTAATTACAGTATCTTTGTAGTAGTTTTGAAATCAGAAAGCCTGAGTCTTCCAACTTTACTATTTTTAAGACTGTTTTGGCTATACAGCATTGCTTACAATTATGTAAGACTTTTAAAATTTTTTGTTTAATTTCTGAAAAATGTGCTGTTGGTTTTCCTAGAGATTGCACTGAATCTGTAAATACCTTTGGGTAGTATTGCCATATTAACAATATTAAGTCCTTCAATGCATGAGCATGGAGTGTCTTCCCATTTGTTTTGTCCTTCTTTAATTTCCTTCAGCAATGTTTTGTAGTTTTTAGTGTGCCCATCTTGCTCCTCTTGGGTTACATTTAATTTCAAATATTTTATTCTTTTTGATGCTGTTGCAAGGGGAATTGTTTCCTTAATTTTCTTTTCAAATTCTCTGCTGCTAGCATATAGAAATACAACTGATTTTTGCAGTTTGCTTACTCCTTTACTTTTAAGACTACTGCTGTACCAGTTACTGGTCTTCAATTTACAAAGACAATGTTTGGCTAAAGAATATAATTGTAGTCTCCCCTGCTGGTGATTGATTGTCTTGTACAAAATACTTGCATTTTTATCATAACATATAATTAGGTGGCCAAATTATAGGCAAATATCAGAAGTAAAAGATTTTATGTATCTGTGCATATAATAACCACTCTTGCAAAGTATGTTAATACAAACATGAATATTCATTTTAAAATTAGAAGACAGATGAGTAAACTTTACTAAAGATCTCCATGGTTTGAAATTTACATTCTATGTAGCAACTAATAACCTGGCTATCAAATTCTCTTTTAAAAGGAACCAATATTACACAAGATAATCATTATGGCAGACTACTGTGTGACAGCCCCTCTACAGCCCTCCCAAATAGCAGCCAAAAAGTTATTAAGGGGAGGTGGCCAAGATAGCCAACTAAGAAACAGCTAGTGTGTGTTGCTCTCGTGGAGAAGAATGGAAGGGGCAAGTAAATACAACACCTTCAACCGTGTATTAGTCCATTCGCACACTGCTATGAAGAAATACCTGAGACTGCGTAATTTATAAAGGAAAGAGGTTTAATTGACTCACAGGTCCACATTGTTGGGGAGGCCTCAGAAAACTTACAATCATGGTGGAAGGCCAAGGAGAAGCAGGCACCTTCTTCGCAGGGTGGCAGGATGGAGGGAGTGCAAGCAGGGGAAATGCCAGATGCTTATAAAACCATCAGCTCTTGTGAGACTCACTCATTATCATGAGAACAGCATTGGGGAAACCACCCCCCTGATCCAATTACCTCCACCTGGTCCTGCTCTTGACATGTGGGGATTATAGGGATTACAATTCACAGTGAGATTTGGGTGGGGACAGTGTCAAGCCCTATCAAACTGAAATATCCTGGTATTCACATTGGGACTAATCAAGGAAACAACTCGACCCATGAAGAATGGAGAAAAGCAAAACAGGATGATGCCCCACTCAAGAGCAACATGGAGCCAGGGGAACCTCCTTTGCCCAGGGAAGCAATGGGTGAAATGTGCGACCCCAAGAACCCACACTCCTTCCTTCCAGGGATCTTTGCAACCCTTGGGTCAGAAGATCCCCTCAAGAACCCACTCCACCAGAGCCTTCAGTCTGATGCACAGAACTACGTGGAGTCTTGGCAGAGCAGCCACTCAAGCACATGTAGAGACTGGGAGCCTTGTATACCTGGACTTCCTGGGCTTCCTGGTTAAAGTAGCTGAACTCTGGCAAAGTGGGAGATTTGACCCCTGTACATAACCCTAGGAAAAAGGCTGAATGCAGGAGGCTGAGCAGGGACAGTCTGCAGGCCCTGCTTCCACAGTACATTGCAAAATAAAACCCACTGGCTTGGAAATCCAGCCAACCACCTGTCGCAGCATTGTACCTCCCTGAGATGAAGCTCCCAGAGGGAGGGGCAGGCCGCTGTCTTTGCTGTTTGGGTGACTTAGCCATTCCAGCCTTTGGGCTTTGGAGAGTCCAGGCCGACCAGGGGATGAAGGGATCATCCAGCACAGCACAGGTGCCCCACAAACATGGCCAGGCTGCTGATTTAAGTGGGTCCCCAATCCCATTCATCCTCACTTGCCAAGATTTCCTTACTGGGGTCTTCAGCCACCATCACTGGTGTTCTTTGGCAAAGCAGTTTCAAACCTCCCTTGGACAGAGCCTCCAGAGGGAGGGGTGGGCCACCATCTTTGCTGTTTGGGCAACTTAGATGTTCTGCCCTTTAGGCTTTGGAGAGTCTGAGACAACCGGGGACAGGAGAGGTCTCCCCACACCGCACAACTGCTTTTGAAAAATGTGGCCTGACTGCTTTGTTAAGCGGGTCCCTGATACCGTTTCTCTACACTGGGTGGGACTTCTCAACCAGGGACTCAAGCTACTCCTGCCAGAGTTCTCCTGCTGACAGAGGTGATTTCATAGATCCCTGGGACAGAGCTCCCAGAGGAAGGGGCGGGCTGCCATCTGTGCTGTTTGAGTGACTTGCCCATTCCAGAATTCAGGCTTTGGAGTGTCTGAAGCGATTGGAGGGCTAAGTGAACCCCAGCACACCACAGCTGCTCTACGAGAACATGGCCAGATTGATTTTTTAAGCAAGTCCTTGATCTTATTCTTCCTCACTGGGTGGGACTGCCCAATTGGAGTCTCCAGCCACCTCCTACAGGTGTGTTTGGGCCAGCAACAGGTCCATACCTTCTTGGGATGGAGCTTCTGAAGGGAGGGGCAGGCTGCCATCTTTGCTGTTTCACAACCTTCACTGGTGATATTTCCAGGTACTGGAAAATCTGAGGCAACTAGGGACTGGAGTGAGCTTCCAGTATACTGCAGCAGCCCTATGTAAAAGTGGCGAGACTGTTACAGTGGTGCCTATTCCTGTATCTACTTACTGAGCAGGTGCCCCAGGCCTGGGCCTCCAACCACCTCTCAGCAGACCAATCAAGCCAGTAGCAACTTGGGAACTCCCTGGACAGAGCTTCCAGGGGCAACTAAAAGCCTCTCTGCCACGGCCTCTGCAGTGGAACTGCCCTTGATACCCTTGGACTAATGAAACAGCAAAGACCCTAAGGGCCTTATCTATACTTCCAACAAGCTGCAGTCAACCAAAGGAGAGGAGGCCAGTTCATTTCCTACAGGTCCCACAAACCCTCTACTGCTCATCACCAGAGAGAGAATCCCTTGCTTGGGCCCACAGCACAGACCCTCCATCCTGGGCTGACTGCACTTAGTAATTGCAGACCTGCATCTCTCTGGGGTGGAGCATCCAGCAGACAAGCAAAAGACCCTTGGCTACAGCCACTACTAAAGTCCCTTCCTTGGCTGCCTCCAAGCTGGAAAAAAAAAAACAGAAACACTGAGATCACCGCAGTGCTTCAGTGGGCAGTCCAGGAGTGCCAAGCCATGATCTACACCCAGCACTCCAGAGGTAGAGGAGCCACTTTCAGAGCACTGAAAGGGAACATGGATTCAACTACGAGTAAACATAGGGGAGCCATATAACCAAGCAAGAGTCTACCAACTGACCAACACACCTAAGTGTCACCTACTGGATCACACCCCACAGCTTCAACACCAAAAATACATCGCTAACATACCCCTCTCTGAAACCAGAGACAAGAAGTCAGCTTCAAATAAAGACCCTGCACAAAACCTTGGCCTGGTGAAATCACTGAGAATAGAAGTTTATTGACTGTCCTCAGTCTACACTGCAGTAAAAGGAACACCCACAGGCAGAGATGGAAAAGAGCCAATGCATGAGCTTGAGTAATTCAAATGGCCAGAGTGTTGTATGTCCCCCAAATGACCACATCACTTCTCCTCCTTCTTGTAGGTGGCCTGCCTTTTCTCTCTAGCTGCCTTTATCATTCTTCATTTCAATCTTGAAAGATCTGATGATTTTATCTTGAGGATAATCTTCCTTGTAGAATGTTGCAGTTCTCTGTATTTCCTGAATTTGATTGTTGGCCTCTCTAGCCAGGTTGAGGAAGTTTTTCTAGAAAACATGTTTTCCGGCAAGGACTTCATGTCTAAAACATCAAAAGCAATGGCAACAAAAGCCAAAATTGACAAATGGGATCTAATTAAACTAAAGAGCTTCTGCACAGCAAAAGAAACTACCATCAGAGTGAACAGCCAACCTACAAAATGGGAGAAAATTTTCACAACCTACTCATCTGACAAAGGGCTAATTTCCAGAATCTACAATGAACTCAAACAAATTTACAAGAAAAAAACAAACAACCCCATCAAAAAGTGGGTGAAGGACATGAATAGACACTTCTCAAACGAAGACATTTATGCAGCCAAAAAACACAGGAAAAAATGCTCATCATCACTGGCCATCAGAGAAATGCAAATCAAAACCACAATGAGATACCATCTCACACCAGTTAGAATGGCCATCATTAAAAAGTCAGGAAACAACAGGTGTTGGAGAGGATGTGGAGAACTAGGAACGCTTTTACACTGTTGGTGGGACTGTAAACTAGTTCAACCACTGTGGAAGTCAGTGTGGTGATTCCTCAGGGATCTAGAACTAGAAATACCATTTGACCCAGCCATCCCATTACTGGGTAGATACCCAAAGGACTATAAGTCATGCTGCTATAAAGACACATGCACACGTATGTTTATTGCGGCACTATTCACAATAGCAAAGACTTAGAACCAACCCAAATGTTCAACAACAATAGACTGGATTAAGAAAATGTGGCACATATACACCATGGAATACTATGCAGCCATAAAAAATGACGAGTTCATGTCCTTTGTAGGGACATGGATGAAACTGGAAAACATCATTCTCAGCAAACTATCGCAAGGGCAAAAAACCAAACACCACATGTTCTCACTCATAGGTAGGAATTGAACAATGAGAACACATGGACACAGGAAGGGGAACACCACACTCCGGGGACTGTTGTGGGGTGGGAAGAGGGGGGAGGGACAGCATTAGGAGATATACCTAATGCTAAATGATGAGTTAATGGGTGCAGCACACCAACATGGCACATGGATACATGTGTAACAAACCTGCACATTGTGCACATGTACCCTAAAACTTAAAGTATAATAATAATAATAATAATAATACCTGGAAAAAAAAAAAAAGAAAACGTGTTTTCCAAGTTGTTTGCTTTCTCCCCCTCCCTTTCAGGGATTACAATGATTTGTAGATTTGGGCTCTTTACACAATCCCATACTTAAGAACTTTTGTAAGGCAGGTCGGGTGGTAGTGAACTCTCAACATTTGCTTATCTGAAAAGGATCTTATTTCTCCTTAGTTTAGGAACCTTAGTTTGGCAGGATAGGAAATTCTTGGTTGAAAATTTTTTTCTTTAAAATGTTGAATATAGGCTCTCAATCTCTTCTGGCTTGTAGGGTTTCAGCTGAGAGGTCATTAGAGATTAAGATTTATATTCTTAGGCTGAGCTGGCTGAAATATTCCAGGCTAAACTGGCTGAAATGACAGAAATAGAATTAAGAATACCAATAGGAAATAAGTTCATTGAGATTCAGGAGAAAGGCGAAGCCCAATCCATGGAAATTAAGAATCACAATAAAGTGATATGAGTGGCGGAAGGATAAAATAGCCAGTATAGAAAAGAACCTAACAGATCTGACAGAACTGAATAACATAATACAAAAATTTCACAATGCAACCACAAAGTAGTAAAAGCAGAATAAACCAAACAGAGGAAAGAATCTCAGAACTTGAAGATTAGCTCTCTGAAATAAGAAAGTGAGGCAAAAATAAAGAAAATAAATAAAAGGAATGAATAAAACCTCCAAGAAGTATCTGGTGGTTGAAGTATGAGGTTGAAGGAACATACCTCAAAATAATAAGAGCCATCTATGACAATCCCACAGCCAACATTATACTGAATGGGAAAAAGTTGAAAGCATTTCCCTTGAAAACCAGCAAAAGATAAGAATGACTTCTCTCACCATTCCTATTCAACTTCCTATTGGAAGTCCTAGCCAGAGCAATCAGGTAAAAGAAAGAAATAAATGGCATACAAATAGGAAGAGAGGAATTCAAACTATCTGTTTGGATATGACATGATTCAATAGCTAGAAAACTCCATAGTCCTAGCCCAAATGATCCTTCAGCTGAAAAAGAACTTTTGCAAAGTTTCAGGATACAAAATCAATGTACAAAAATCACCAGCATTCCTATACACTAACAACAGCCAACCTGAGAACCAAATCAGAAAGACAAGCCTGTTCACAATTGCCATGAACAGAATAAAATACCTAGGAATACAGCTAGCCAAGGGGGTGAAAGGTCTCTACAATGAGAACTACAAAATATTTATCAAAGAAATCAAAGAAGACACAAATGGAAAAACATCCCATGCTCATGGACAGAAAGAATAAATATCATTAAAATGGCCATATTTCCCAAAGCAATTTACAGATTTAATGCTATTATTATCAAAATACCAATAACATTCTCCACAGAACTAGAAAAAAAAACTTTTTAAAAACTCATCTAAAACCAAAAACCAGACTGAATAGCCAAGGCAATCCTAAGCAAAAAGAAAAAAGCTGGAAGCATCACATTACCCAACTTCAAACTATACTACAGGGCTACAGTAAGCAAAAGTACTGATATGAAAACAGGTGCATAGACCAATGGATCAGAATAGAGACCTCAGATATAAGGCTGCACACGTACGACCATCTGATCTTTGACAAAACTGACAAAAACAAGTAATAGGGAAAAGACTCCCTATTCAATAAGCAGTGCTGGGACAACTGGCTAGCCATATACAGAAGATTGAAGCTGAATCTCTGCCTAACAACATACACAAAAATCATCTCAATATGTGTCAAAGACTAAAATGTAAAACCCAAAACCATAAAAACCCTTAAAGACAACCTAGGCAATACCATCCTGGACATAGGAATAGGCAAAAATTTCATGACGAAGACACCAAAAGCAATCACGACAAAAGCAAAAATTGACAAGTGGGATCTAATTAAACTGAAGAGGTTCTGCACAGTAACTGTCAATAGTGTAAACAAACCACCTACAGAATGGGAGAAAATAGTGGAAAACTATGCATCTTTTTAAAGGTCTAATATCCAACATCTATAAAGAACTTAAATTTACAAGAAATAAACAACCCTATTAATAAATGGGCAAAGGACATCAATGGACACTTTTCAAAAGAAAACATACATGCCACCAATGAGCATATGAAAAAAAAGCTCACTATCACTGATCATTAGAGAAATGCAAATCAAAACCACGAGATACCATCTCATACCAGTTAGAATGGCTATCAAAAAGGTCAAAAAATAACAGATGCTGGTGAGGTTGCAGAGAAAAGGAAACACTTATACACTGTTGGTGAGGGTGTAAATTAGTTCAATCATTGTGGAAAGCAGCATGGTGATTCCTCAAAGAGCTAAAAGCAGAACTATCATTTGACTCAGCAATTTTATTACTGGGTATATCCAGAGGAATATAAATCATTCTACCTTAAAGACACATGTACGTGAATGTTCATTGCAACACTATTCTAAATAGCAAAGACATGCAATCAACTTAAATGCCCATCAATGACAGATTAGATAAAGAAAATGTGGTACATATACACCATGGAATACTATGCAGCCATAAAAAAGAACAAGATCATGGCTTTTGCAGGAACATGGATGGAGCTGGAAGCTAATATCCTTAACAAACTAATGCAGGAACAGAAAACCACAATCACACGTTCTTATTCATAACTGGGAGCAAAACAATGAGAACTCATGAACACAAAGCAGGAAACAACAGACACTGGGGCCTATTTGAGGGGGGGAGTGGGAGGAGGGAGAGGAGCAGAAAAGATAACTATTGGGTACTGGGCTTAATTCCTGGATGATGAAATAATCTGTACAACAAATCCCCATGACATGAGTTTACCTATGCAACAAACCTTCACATGTACACCGAAACCTAAAAGTTTAAAAAAGTTACTAAGCATACATGCTCTTGCCTGAAAAATGACAACAACAAAATCAGCTAGCAGTAGGAAGAAGGCAAAACTTCCCAACATGGTTGGCAATTTCCTGCATAATCTAGCCCCTAGTTACCTCTTGCCACTCCTTTTTAAAGACTTTATTTTTAGAGCAATTTTAGACTAACAGCAAAATTGAGAAGAAAACAGAGATATCCAGCATGCCCTTTGCCCCAGCACATGCATATTATCCCCCATTAACATCCCCTAACAGAGTAGTGCATTTGTTACAATTGATGAATCCACATTGACACACTGTCACCCAAATTCAGTAGTTTACATTAAGGTTCACTTTTGATGTACTTTCTATGAGTTTGGAGAAATTTATCATGGCATGTATTTCTATTATAGTACCACAGAGTATTTTTCACTGCCCTAAAAGTCCTCCATGCCCTGCCTATTCATCTCCTCCAACCCCTCTTACCCTGGCAACAAATGTTTTTTTTAACTGTCTCCATAGCTTTGCCTTTTCCATAATGTCATATAATGGCATAGTAGAATCATATCAACTATTTGACATTCTGGAAAAGGCAAAGGTATATAGCCTTTTCAAATTGGATATTTTTTCACTTAGTAATATACATTTACGTTTCCTCCATGACTTTTCATGGGTTGATAGTTCATTTCCTTTTAGCAATGAATAACATTCCGTTGTCTGGATGTACAACAGTAAATTTATCTATTCACCTACTGAGGGATATTAAGGTTGCTTCTAACTTTGGGCAATTATGAATAAAGCCATATAAAAATCTGTGTGCATGTTTTTGGGTGGACATGAGTTTTCAACTCTTTTGGGTAAATGCCAAGGAGGATGAATGATGAATGGTGTGATAAGAGCATATTTCGTTTGGTAAGGATTTAACAAACTATCTTCCAAAGTGGCTGTTCCATTTTGCATTTCCACCAGCAATGAATGAGAGCTCCTGGTTTTCTATATCTTTGCCACCATTAGATGTTGTCAGTGTTCTGGATTTGGAGATTCTAATAGGTGTGTAGTGGTATCTCATTATTGTTTCCTCTTGCCATTCTTTTTTAATTGTATATATTTAAGGTGTACAATGTGGTATTTTGATATACATATACACAGTGAAAAGAAGAAAAGTCAATTAATGTGACCACTATCTCACAGTTACCTTTTTTTATGTAGTAAGAGCACCTAAAATCTACTGTCAAAGCAAATTCCCAGTATACAATACTAGACTTGTTCATTCTAAATAACTGCAACTTTGTATTTTTTGTCCTACATCTCCCCATCACCCCTAGCCCCTGGTAACTACTGTTTTACTCTCTGCTTTAATGTATGCAATTTTTTTAATCCACATATAAGTGAGATTATGCAGTATTTGTCTTTCTGTGTCTGGCTTATTTCCCTTACCATAATATCCTCCAGGTTCATCTATGGTGTTACAAATGGCAGAATCTCCTTTTTTAAGGCTGAATAATATTCATATATATACATATACACACACATATATATATATACACACCACAATTTCTTTACCTACTTATCCATTGAAGTACAATCATGTAGTTTCCATATCTTAACTATAGCAAATAATGCTGCAGTATAATATGAGAATGCAGATATCTCTACAAGGTACTGATTTAATTTATTTTGGTTATATACCCAGAAAAGGGATTGCTGGGTCTGACGATTGTTTTCTTATTTCATTTTCTAAAGAACCTCTATACCGTTTTCTATAGTGGCTGTACCAAGCTACATTCCCACTAACAGTGTACAAGAGTTCCCTTTTCTCCACCCTTGCTAACACGTGTTATTGCTTGTCTTTTTGATAATAGACATTCTCTTGCCATTTTTTTACATCACAATCTACACTAAAGCCAAATCTGACACCTTTTATTCCTAAAACATATCATATTCCCTCTTGAGTAGAGATCCCTACACGCATTCTTCATACTACCTGAAATGCTCTCTCCGACGCTTCTTCATCTAGCTAGCTTCTTTTTATCCTTGAGGTTTCCCCTTAAGCATCCCTTTCTCAAGGATACATTAATGTACTCTGCACTGGGCTAAGCCCCCTGGCTTTGTGCTCCCCTAGCATCCTGTCATTCCCCTAGCATTCTGCTCATGATATATTATTGAAAGGTGTTTGTTTATTGTATCTACCAATAAATTACAAGCTCTATGAGGTCAGACACTGTAAATGTCTTGTTTATTGCTGTATCCCTAATGCCTAGCACAGTGCTTAGCACATGGGAGGTGCTGAATGAACAACTGAATGAATGGTCGAATTACATTATTCCCCATAAACAGCCCTGTATGAATCTTACTGTTCATTCACCCAATAAGAATTCCTGATGAACAATAACTATGCATACATAATTATGAGTTGATTGCTCCAAGAGGCAGATTCGTGATCAAGCAACATTGTTACATATGATTAGTGGTAGCATGGGTGTATATTTTTCCTCTAAGCAGTTTCTGCAGTGCCTTGGAACCCAAAGATAAAAGGGCTCAAGAGAAAAGTTCATACAGTTAAGAATGAAATTCATTTAACATCTAATGTTCCATAAAGCCCCACACATGTTGTGCAGAATGATTATTTCAGCTAAACTCTCTAAAATTTCAGGACATACTCTGAGAAACATTTTCAGATGGGTCTTTAAAGGCATTGAGAAAAGCTGAGAGATACAGCGAGGAAAGCAGGTGCTGCACGTTGCTGCCTTTATCTTCCTGCACAGGAGTAAATACTTTCCCAGAATTGTCGAAGTTAGGAAAAAGGCTGAGTAGCCTATTTATTTTTTGATTCAAAGAACATTAGTGTGTTTTCTGGGTACTTATTCGATAAACAAACTCAAGATTTCTAACTATATCAGAATCAGTGAGGTTTGGGAAAAACATTGCTTAATTTCTATTCATGTAAATTCAGTTTTGTTTAACTTAGACAAAAACCCCTGTGAGTTTTTATTTCAGATTTTAGGATATAAGAAGGGACTTTTCTGCTTTCCACTTCAGAAACACTTTTAAGCATTTATAAAACTCTTTATAACTTTGGTACAGATAAAGGATGTATTGTGAAGTGATTTGGGGAAGAATATCACTGTCATTGTCATTCATCCACAATGTCAAAAAGAAATTCTAATCACAGCTGGAATCTTTATCTACCGACTTCTGAATTTCCATAAATCTGGCTGTATACATTTTATTCTGGATGAATATTCTTGGAAAGTTTGTCACCTACTTTATTCCTTCCCTCACATAACTAAATTTCCCAAAGCTTTATCATTTTATTTTTTAGGCACTAGGAAAACCAGCTGTTTAATAGCTATATTCTATCAAATTAGGGGTGGATAAAGTAGCTAAAGACCATATCAAGCAAAAATGTTACTTAATATCATTTTTACCCATTGGGGTGTTTCACAAAATCAATGTTATTCTCAGAAGCTGGAAGAATAAAGTCCAATGCCTTAGTGTCTGTGGCCTACCTGGCTAGAACAAACAGAACATAAAATTTAGTAAAAATGCAGAAGTAAGAATTCCTTAGTTGACTTTTTGGTAATTTGCAAAAGCAGATGAAAGCTGATTTTGAGCAATGTTTCCATAATGAATACTAAACTGGCCCTACTTTGGGACAATGGCAAAGAATTGTTTTTCTTTATGTTGCAAGACTTGGAGGTCAGCCACAGACACACCATTCACAATAAACTTACAATAATGCTTTTGTTCTCGAGAAACAATGCTTTGAATTGTATTCTTGTGATTATGCATCTTCACCTTTACCTATGTGAGTTAAGAGAAATGTCTAAATTATTGCAGGAGTGAATAACAAGCAGTAGGAGAGAATAGAGAATGAAGAGTAAAAGAGGGAGGAAGAAAAGTGAAAACACTGAAAAGGGGAGTAAAAGATGGGACAGAGAGAGAAATTAATGCTCACTCCATATACCTCACTCCATCTTAACATTATTACCACCTCCAAGCAGCCTTTCTCAACTGTTCCAACTCTCCTTGATCTAGTTGTCCACTGAACTTTCATAGCTAATATCACTAACATCTCCTTAGGTTGATATGCATATGGCATATTTTAACATTTTCCCTCCCTGTAATGATACTTTAATCTCTTTGAGAGAAATTACCACCTGAAGTCCCCCCATGCTGCCAATGATATGCTGGACGTGCAGAAAGAGTTTAGTGTCAGGCCTCTGAGCCCAAGCTAAGCCATCATATCCCCTGTGACCTGCACGTACACATCCAGATGGCCGGTTCCTGCCTTAACTGATGACATTCCACCACGAAAGAAGTGAAAATGGCCTGTTCCTGCCTTAACTAATAAAGTAGAGGCAGCCAAGTAGCAATGTATTTCTGAGTTGCAATTCCTTGCCTCCACTGTGAGACAAACCCCAGCCATATCTCCAGCACACAAGAACTCCAAACGCCTGAACCGCAGCTGCCAGGGGTTCCTCCAGAACCTCCTCCCCCTTGCTACAAGTGCTGGAAATCTGGCCACTGGGCCAAAGAATGCCCACAGCCCAGGATTCCTCCTAAGCCATGTCCCATCTGTGCGGGACCCCACTGAAAATCAGACTGTTCAACTCACCTGGCAGCCACTCCCAGAGCCCCTGGAATTCTGGCCCAAGGCTCTCTGACTGACTCCTTCCCAGATCTTCTTGGCTTAGCGACTGAAGACTGATGCTGCCCGATCACCTCAGAAGCCCCCTAGACTATCACGGATGCCGATCTTCGGGTAACTCACAGTGGAGGGTAAATCTGTCACCTTCTTAATCAATATGGAGGCTACCCACTCCACATTACCTTCTTTTCAAGGGCCCGTTTCCCTTGTCTCCATAACTGTTGTGGGTATTGACGGCCAGGCTTCTAAACCTCTTAAAACTCCCCAACTCTGGTGTCAACTTAGGCAATAGTCTTTTAAGCACTCCTTTTAGTTATCCCCACCTGCCCAGCTCCCTTGTTAGGCCGAGATATTTTAATTAAATTATCTGCTTCCCTGACTATTCCTGGGCTACAGCCACAGCTCATTGCTGCCTTTTCCCCCAGTTCAAAGCCTCCTTCACATCCTCCCCTTGTATCTCCCCAGCTTAGCCCACAAGTATAGGATACCTCTACTCCCTCCTTGGCGACCGATTATGCACCCCTTACCATCTCATTAAAACCTAATCACCCTTACCCCGCTCAACGCCAAAACCCCATCCCGCAGCATGCTTTAAAAGGATTAAAGCCTGTTATCACTCGCCTGCTACAGCATGGCCTTTTAAAGCCTATAAACTCTCCTTATAATTCCCCCATTTTACCTGTCTTAAAACCAGACAAGCCTTACAGGTTAGTTCAGGATCTGCACCTTATCAACCAAATTGTTTTGCCTATCCACCCTATGGTGCCAAATCCATATACTCTCCTATCCTCAATACCCCCTCCACAACCCATTATTCTGTTCTGGATCTCAAATATGCTTTCTTTACTATTCCATTGCACCCTTCATCCCAGCCTCTCTTCGCTTTCACTTGGACTGACCCTGACACCCATCAGGCTCAGCAAATTACCTGGGCTGTACTGCCACAAAGCTTCACAGACAGCCCCCATTACTTCAGTCAAGCCCAAATTTCTTCCTCATCTGTTACCTATCTCGGCATAATGCTCATGAAAACACACGCGCTCTCCCTGCTGATTGTGTCCAATTAATCTCCCAAACCCCAATCCCTTCTACAAAACAACAACTCCTTTCCTTCCTAGGCATGGTTAGTGAGGTCAGAATTCTTACACAAGAGCCAGGACCGCACCCTGTAACCTTTCTGTCCAAACAACTTGACCTCAGTGTTTTAGCCTAGCCCTCATGTCTGCGTGCAGCAGCTGCTGCTGCTTTAATACTTTTAGAGGCCCTAAAAATCACAAACTATGCTCAACTCACTCTCTACATTTCTCATAACTTCCAAAATCTATTTTCTTTCTCCCACCTGATGCATATACTTTCTGCTCCCTGGCTCCTTCAGCTATACTCACCCTTTGTTGAGTCTCCCACAATTACCATTGTTCCTGGCCCAGACTTCAATCCATCCTCCCACAGTATTCCGGATACCACACCTGACCCTCATGACTGCATCTCTCTGATCCAACTGACATTCACCCCATTTCCCCATATTTCCTTCTTTCCTGTTCCTCACCCTGAACACACTTGGTTTATTGATGGCAGTTCCACCAGGCCTAATCGCCACACACCAGCAAAGGCAGGCTATGCTACAGTACAAGCCACTAGCCCACCTCCTAAAACCTCTCATTTCCTTTCTGTAATGGAAATCTGTCCTCAAGGAAATAACTTCTCAGTGTTCCATCTGCCATTCTACTACTCCTCAGGGATTATTCAGGCCTCCTCCCTTCCCTACACATCAAGTTCGAGGATTTGCCCCCGCCCAGGACTGGCAACTCTTAACTCCCTCTTAGAGTGGATAGATGATCTTTGCTGGCAGGGGATCCTCCAATACTTTCACCCTGATGAAGTTCTGTTCTTTACTTTTATACTCACTCTTATTCTCATTCCCATTCTTATGCCACCCTCTACCTCTCCCCAGCTATCTCCACCACGATATCAACCTTACTCATTCTCTCCCAGCCGTTTCTAATCCCTCCTTAGCGAACAACCACTGGCTTTACATTTCCCTTTCTTCCAGCGCCTACACAGCTGTCCCCGCGTTACACACAGACTAGGCAACATCTCCTGTCTCCTACACCTCCGAACTTCCTTTAACAGCCCTCATCTTTACCCTCCTGAAGAACTCATTTACTTTCTAGACGGGTCCAGCAAGACCTCCCCAGACATTTCACATCAGCAAGCTGCCTCCCTCCTCCGCACTTACTCAAAAAACCTTTCTCCTTATATCAACTCTACTCCCCCCATATTTAGACCTCTCACAACACAAACCACTATTCCTGTGGCTGCTCCTTTATGTATCTCTCGGCAAAGACCCAATGGAATTCCCCTAGGTAACCTTTCACCTTCTCGATGTTCCTTTACTCTTCATCTCCAAAGCCCTCTTCTTGTTTACTTATACCCAGCCCCATAAATAACGTGAAAGGTTGCTCGTAGACACTCGTTTCTCCTACACCATGAAAATCAAACCTCCCCCTCTACGCAGTTACCTCATCAGTCCCCATTACAACCTCTGACGGCTGCCGCCCTAGCTGCATCCCTAGGAGTCTGGGTACAAGACCCCTTTCAGCACTCCTTCTCATCTTTTTACTTTGCATCTCCAGTTTTGCCTCGCACAAGGTCTCTTCTTCCTCTGCGGATCCTCTACCTACATGTATCTACCTGCTAATTGCACAGGCACATGCACACTAGTTTTCCTTACTCCCAAAATTCAACTTGCAAATAGGACCAAAGAGCTCCCTGTTCCCCTCATGACACCGACACGACAAAAAAGAGTTACTCCACTAATTCCCTTGCTTGTCAGTTTAAGACTTTCTGCCTCCACTATTGCTCTTGGTACTGGAATAGCAGGTATTTCAACCTCTGTCACGACCTTCCGACCTTCCGTAGCCTCTCTAATGACTTCTCTGCTAGCATCACAGACCTATCACAAACTTTATCAATCCTCCAGGCCCAAGTTGACTCTTTAGCTGCAGTTGTCCTCCAAAACCGCCAAGGCCTTGACTTACTCACTGCTGAAAAAGGAGGACTCTGTATATTCTTCAATGAAGAGTGTTGTTTTTACCTAAATCAATCTGGCCTGGTGTATGACAACATAAAAAACTCAAGGATAGAGCCTAAAAACTTGCCAACCAAGCAAGTAATTACGCTGAACCCCCTTGGATACTCTCTAATTAGATGTTCTAGGTCCTCCCAATTCTTAGTCCTTTAATATCTGTTTTTCTCCTTCTCTTATTCCGTTTAGTTTTTCAATTCATACAAAACCGTATCCAGGCCATCACCAATAATTCTACACGACAAATGTTTCTTCTAACAACCCCACAATATCACCCCTTACCACAAAATCTTCCTTCAGCCTAATCTCTCCCACTGTAGGTTCCCACGCCGCCCCTAATCCCGCTTGAAGCAGCCCTGAGAAACATCACCCATTATCTCTCCATACCACCCCCCAAAATTTTCGCCATCCCAACAGTTTACCACTATTTCATTTTATTTTTCTTATTTATTTTCTTATATAAGAAGACAAGAATGTCAGGCCTCTGAGCCCAAGCTAAGCCATCATATCCCCTGTGACCTGCAGGTACACATCCAGATGGCCGGTTCCTCTGATGACATTCCACCACAAAAGAAGTGAAAACGGCCTGTTCCTGCCTTAACGGATGACATTATCTTGTGAAATTCCTTCTCCTGGCTCATCCTGGCTCAAAAGCTCCCCTACTGAGCACCTTGTAACCCCCACCCCTGCCCACCAGAGAACAACCCCCCTTTTTCCTTTACCTACCCAAATCTTATGAAACGGCCCCACCCCTATCTCCCTTTGCTGACTCTCTTTTCGGACTCAGCCCGCCTGCACCCAGGTGAAATAAACAGCCTTGTTGCTCACACAAAGCCTGTTTGGTGGTCTCTTCACACGGACGCGAGTGAAATTTAGTAAATGCATTGAACTAGTATTGGATTGAACTAGTATTCTATTGACATTGTGTAACTTCTACAGCTATGTCATTGCTATTCTTGTTTTTTGGAAAACAGGCGGGAGATGATTAATTTGACCAAAATTACAATTACAGGGTTTCGATATTAGTGCTGTTATCAAGTATGTAGACCCAGTCAGATTTTTCTAATTTCACAAATGATGTCTGTTCTCACACACATATCCTCACCCCTCCTCTGAAGAAAATAGAGGAATCTGATTTAACTTTGGGGTAATAAAAATAGACGTATTCAAATATCACTTTCTTAATTGTTAACTCATATGGAAGTTCAAATGGAATATTATTTTTGAATAAAAATAGAGAAAAGCACCTGGAAAATAATATATCCTTAACTGGCATGATGGAACAGAGATATGTATCATTTAATTTGCTATTAGAGCACTGGAAAATATAGGTACTTAAAATACTTTTATGGATTTTGTAAATGTGCTAAAACCTCGATGCAGTACTAAATCAGCTGCTATCATGCATGAATTTTTTCTTATTTTCATTTCAGTGAATAATTCCCACTGAGTAGTTAAGTAGTGGAATCATAAACAGAGCTCATTCGTCATTTTCAACAAATGTCTCTTGATATAAGAGACTTCTGAACACGTTGGCATGGAGAGTTGTTTCTAATAACTATTAATATATGTTTTTCTAGTTACCAAAAATATCTGTGTATATGCACGGAGCACGACAGCTTTAAAGAAGAGGCTAGTGCACAATAATAACTTCCAAGGTGTATAAAAAGAGCTTCTATAATCTATCTTCTGTTTATTTTAAAGATAAACTTGTGTTCTTTTTGCTCTCTAAAATGAATGAAGATACCATGTGCCAACTGAGTTTTATAACAAATTTCTATTGCTCTATGAGCTTAAAATACATCGTCAAAAAGAGATGAGATAATCAATTCTACTTATAATCTTGTAACAACTTTGCTATACTTAAATAAAAATGGGGGAGGGAAGAAATTCAAGTAAATTCTTTAGAGCCAAAATAAAATGTATATTTAGTTAAATGACCCAAGTAGCAGACAACAAAGCAAACCTGTTTTGATTTAAAAACAGTTCAGACAATTCAGAAAAGGCACTACAGATGCTCCTCAACTTACAATGGCATTACATCCTGATAAACCCACTGTAAGTTGAAAATGTCCTGAGTTGAAACAGCACAGAATACACCTAGCCTACTGAACATCATAGCATCATAGCTTAGCCTGGCCTACATTAAACATCCTCAAAACACCTACATTAACCTACAGTTGGAAAAAATAATCTGGCAACACAGCATGCTGTAGAGTATTGGTTGTTTACTCTCGTGTTCCCAGGGTCAACTGGGAGCTTGACTTGCTGTCACTGCCCAGCATTGCAATAGAGTACCATACAACTTTCTGCTGTACGTGTATCACTTTTATACCACTGTAAAGTCAAAAAATTGTAAGTCAAACTTTTATCAGTCAGGGGCCATCTGTAGTTTGCCTTAAATTTATCCAATAAGCATTATGTCAAGTAACAATAATTGAATCTCACTATGTCCCTGGTACTATGGCAGGTGCCAGGAAAACAAAAAGGAATATAATATCCAATCGTCTCCTTCTCTAGCAGAAAAGAAATGTTTAAACAAAATTTTCAGTACAATATTATAAGTAATATAGACCAGTTTCATTTCTGGCAACAAAGCAGATTATGTAACTTTAAATCTCTCCCTCTACAAAACACCTGAATGTGGCATATAAAATATAACAAAGAGAACTTCACAGAATTTGTTAAAGATATTTCATCTTCAGATTGAAGTGAATGCCAGCTTTCAATCAGAATTTAGATTGGGGGGGTCATAGTAAAGCAAAAGAAAATTAGAGACAAAGATATATTAAAAGCAACTAATAAGAAAAGGCATATTAACTACAGAGGAATGTCAATTGGACTAATAGCAGACTTTTGAGCAGCAAGAATAGAATCCAGAAGACAGGAATATAATGACCTTAAGTGCTAAGAGCAAATAAATACTAATCTATAATTTTATATTTAGCTAAATCAATATTTAAGAATGAAGGGTTAAAAACACATATTCAGACAAATGAAAACAATAAACAGTGAGTAAAGAAATAAGCAAATGTAGATAAATCTAAAGAAACAATGTCAGCCTAAAAGGGAAGAAAAATAATAATGACTAATTCAAGGGGATATAAAAGCAAAGTGGAACTAAAATATTGACAATGATACAAAATATGTGAAACAATTGATCTAAGTTAAAGCAGTCTAAGGACCTTGTAATGTTCAAGAGAGAAGAAATACTAGTTAATATTTCACTGTGTTGACTGAAATATGCATGCTTAATGTTAATCAGTAAAAAGAAGTAAACTACAAATATATAAATTCCAAACCAGTAGTAGAAACAAAAAAGGAATACATTTAATGTCTTCCATTAAGTGCTTGCAACGTGACAACAATAATACTAAGTAATACTAACTTAACTCTAAGTAAGTCAAAGCTTTCAAAGAGAAGGTAGAATTTGAGCTAAGGCTTAAAGGAAAAGTAAGGGTTCATCTAAAATATGAAAAGTTGGATTAAAGAGAAATCTGTGAAAGGATACGGTATACTTAGAGATAGTTATTAAAGTGAGTCTGAGATGCTCAGGGACAAGTGTGGAGGGAAGAGAACAGGAGTTAGGATATGAGTCAAGATAAACATATAAGGTCGAGGACTAAAAATGAAGACTTTAATACTAATGAGTTTCATATTTATCCTCCAGAAAAAAGGCTCTATGTAATTTTTTATTATGACTTCTATTAGTCAAGGTTCTTCAGAGAAACAGAACCAATAGGATATATATAAATCCTGTCAGATACATATATGTGTACATATATCTTGTCAGATATATGTGTGTGTGTGTGTGTATGTGTGTATATCTGACAGGATTTATAATGGGAATCCATTACATATATATTATATATCATATATATACATATCATATATATACACACATATATATGTGGATATATATGACAGATTTATACTGGATTTATATATATATATATAATCCATCCATATATATATATGTATATATGTGTATATATGTATATATGTATATATGTGTATATATGTATATATGTATATATGTATATATGTGTATATATGTATATATGTGTATATATGTGTATATATGTATATATGTGTATATATGTATATATACGTATGTATGTGTATATATGTATATATACGTATATATACGTATATATGTATATATACGTATATATACGTATATATGTATATATGTATATATATATGTGTGTGTGTATATATGTATATATATATGTATGTATATATATATGACAGGATTTATAATGGGAATTGGCTTACATAATTATGGAAGCCAAGGAGTCCCACAATCTGCCATCTGCAAGCTGGAGAAACTGGAGAGCTAGCACTGTAATTCGGTCTGAGGGGAACCAATGGTGTAACTCTCAGTTCGAGGCCAAAGACCTGAGAACGGGGGCAAGGTGGAGTTGGGGGCACTGGTGTAAATCCCCTAGTCTGAAGGTCTGAGAACCTGAAGTTCTGATGTCTGATGGCAGGAGAATATAGATGCCCCAGCTCCAGGGAGAGAGAGCAAATTCTCCCTCCCTCCATTTTTTGTTTTATCTGGGCCCTTAACAGATTGGATAATGCCCATCTACACATTGAGAAATAATGTTTTATCAGCTATCTAAGTAATACTTAGTCAGGTTGACACATAAAATTAACCATTACACCATCTGAAAAGTATTTTGAAAATATACCGTCAATAAACATGTATATATTATTTATTTCCAAATTATTCATGTTTTACTCTACTAAACATTATGTACATTAAAATTCATAAAATAGAAATTAAGAATGAGAAAAAATGAAATTATGTAATGATATCAATGTTGATGTTATTAATACAATCATTATTACCATTTTAAATGTTCTAGATGCTTTGGGGTTTTTTGTTTTTTGGGGATTTTGGGGGGGTGGGGGGATTAAAGATAGGGTCTCACCCTGTTGTTCAGGCTGGCATGTAGTGACACAATCATGACTCACTGCAGCCTCGAACTCCTGGACTCAAGGGATCCTGCCGCCTTAACCTCCCAAGTAGCTGAGACTACAGGTGCAGGCCACCATGCCCTGCTAATATTTTTTATTTTTTGTAGAGTCAGGTTATTGCTATATTGCCCAGGCTGGTCTTGAACTCCTGGCCTCAACCAATCCTCCTGCCTTGACCTCCCAAAGTGCTGGGATTACAGGCATGATCCACTGTGCCAGGCCTAGATGCTTAGTTTTTAGCTGTCTTGGTCATTATAAGCTGCTATGTCAAGGCATATTATACGCTGAGGTCAAGTTGTTTATAACAGCAGATGCAAATCCATATTTCAGATATTCTTTGTGATTGTATTAAAAGTTTTTAGATGACTTGTTTTCTGATTTGATTTAGTTATTAGTGTCTCTATAGCTTAAGATTGTTTATATACATATTTCATATAGTTTGCTAGATTGTTTTGTATAAGTTTGTACTAAGAGTAGAATTGTAACCTCTACCATGTTCTGCTTATTAGTTTAAGCTTGCATTATTAGTATTGTCTTAAATCTAATTTTTTTCCAGAAATGTTGATACTTTTATATTTTGTGAAGTTAAATTTCTTTAAAATTAGATTATCTTATTCATAAATTAACTTGACACAGGTAAACTGAAACATATCATGATATGTTAAAAGCAACAAAGAACCAGGTATACTTCAGTCAACTATAAGTAGTGACGTATTCATACAACATAATGCTATGTAGCAGTAAAAATAAATATATTAGAACTACAGATATCAATGTAGATAAAAATCAAAAGTATAATATTAAGCAAAACCAATTTGCACCAGTATACATACGGTACAACATTTCAGAGGGAAAAGTAAAAAGGACTTTGTCTTGAACCTTAGGTACAGAATGGCCACAATGGGTAGAGTACCAAGCAGGCTCTTGGGGTCCTTGATTCTAGGACTTGACCTTTGGAAAGCATTTCTGGACCTGCCCTGGGCCACAAGGGAGCCCACTGCCCTGAAGGGTGAGTCCCAGGCCAGGCAGCACTCGCCACAAGCTGACTTAAAGAGACGTTGGGCTTTAAGGAAACATCTGCAGTAGTCTGACAGTACTACTGGTGGCCCGGGATGGCCGTGGCTACAGGGTGAGGCTCCTTTGCCTTTGGAAAGGGGAGGGAAGGATGGGAAGAACTGCATCATGTGGTTTGAGTGCCAGTTGATATTCGAAATGGCAATGGCTAGAAATTTCCAGAAATAATTTTAAAAAAAGAATTATCAAATTGAAGTATGCCACATATCAAGCAGGATTTAAATGATGAGCAACAACATTAAGAGTAATAGTAATTATTATTATTAACAAATAAATTTAGTGAAATTTCAAAACAGTAAATGAAATAAAAGGAAAAATCAAACCATATAAAGGGGCAGAGGAACAGATTATCTGTGAAGTAATTAGAATGATGGAAGACCTTTTGGAAGCAATAATAGAGGCCAGAAGATAGTGGAATTATATCTTCAGAATTCTGAGGGTAAATAACTGTCAATCTACAATGTCACACCCACCTAAGCTATCATTCAAAAGTGAGAATGAAACAAAGTCATTTGAAAACAAATACTTAGTTTATCACATATAAATCCTTGCAGAAAGAGCTATTAAGAAATATATTTTGGCAAAAAATGTAATTGAACTTACAAGACTGTGGGATGCAGTAATCAAAGCATGTATTCCTGAACATATATTAGGCCACCAAAAAGTTTTTATAAATACCAAAGAATCTATGGAATAAAGATTAAGTTCCTTAAATTATTAATAATAAAAATTAACCAAATCAACCTGTTACCTTCAGCAAAATAAAGGAAAAGTTCCAAATTATTCATGTGTCAAGGAAGAAATGATAAAAACATAAAAATATTTATCACTGAATTTCATTAAAAACAAAATGTAGAAAAATGGGGATGTATCTATGACAGAAATTACAAAGAAATATACAGCTTTAAATTTACATATTAGAAAAAATTGTACAAAATTAATGAGCTTTTTCAGTTTTGTAGCATATGTGTACACACTTAAATGATATATTGATTAGTTTTGTTTTCAGCCATACACAAATTGTATCTTACTGTGTATAGTAGAAAAGATAACAATAAAAACAAAAACCAAGTGAATATGCTAGGGATGTGTACTAATCATGTTTTCTAGTTTTTGTATCTGATGTTTGACATATTAGGGCCTTGATAACTAAAGAGGGACTGCCCCTCCAAGAGTCAGCAGAGTCTTAGAGATAACAAGCAACTCTCCAGTGAGTGTGCTTTTCATATACAAACTAACCAATCCAGAGCCTTGCCATCCACCTACCTGCTTTATCTTTTACATTCGTGAGACACTAACCTTCTGCCCTAATCGCTGTAGGGCCAGACATCAGATAACTAGGGGCAGCCCCTACATCCTGGAGTACACTGAAATTGTTGAAACTAACCAATCCTAAATTTGGTCAATCCACTTATACTGTCTCACCTATTCATTCTTGAGAAAACCACAATGAAGGCTCTCCAGAAGTTTTGCTCACTCTGCCTGCAACTGACCTGAGTATTCTCTGTATTGTGGCTCTGCATGGTATGGCATTTCCCCCTCCTCTTGGGAACTGTAAAGAATTAACTCTCGTTTAAATGCAATTGTCTCCTGATCTATTGGCTTCACTATACCTCAGTGAAACCGAAATTCCAGGTACATTTTTTAAAAGAATAAAACTTTTGGCCGAGAGCAGTGGCTCACACCTGTAATCCCAGCACTTTGGAAGTCCGAGGCAGTTAGATCACTTGAGGTCAGGATTTCAAGACCAGCCTGCCAACATGGCAAAACCCCATCTCTACTAAAAATACAAAACCAAAAAACAAACAAACATAAAAAGCTAGGCATGGTGGTGTGCACCTGTAACTCCAGCTACTCAGGAGGCTGAGGTACAAGAATCATTTGAACTCAGGAAGCAGAGGCTGCACTGAGCCAAGATCACATCACTACACTCCAGCCTAGGTGACAGAACGAGACTCTGTCTCAAAAAAAAAAAAAAAAAAAAAAGGATTTTTATTGAACATTAATGGTTATGTTCTATTTATTTGTTTGGATAGTGTATCCACAGATGTTTATTATGATGATTCATAATTTACTTATGCATTTCATCTATTCTTATACATGATATGTATTCTTCAAAAATCTATATTTGTATATGTAAATACATCCAATATAACAAAAATATAATATTGGTGAGCTAACCATTCAACTTGATATTTTTTTACAAGAAAAATAAACACAAATAATAAGAGAAATAAATAATAACAAATGCTGAAATTAATGAAATAGAAAAGCAAAGAAAGCATCGAAAGGATCAACAAAACTAAAAGTTGCCTCATTAAAAAATTATTAGTCCAGATGCAGTGGCTCACACCTGTACTTTGTGTACCAGCACTTTGGGAGGCCAAGGTGGGCGAATCACTTGAGTTCAGAAGTTTGAGACCAGCCTGGCCAACATGGTGAAACGTCATCTCTACTAAAAATACAAAAATAAGCCGGGTATGGTGGTGCACACCTGTAACCCCAGCTACTCGGGAGTCTGAGGCACAAGAATCGCTTGAACCCAGGAGGCAGAGGTTGCAGAGAGCCGAGATCATGCCACTGTACTCCAGCCTGGGCGACAGACCAAGATTCTGTCTCAAAAAAAAAAAAAAAAATTAATGCAGACAAACTTCCGCAAGAATTACTAAGAACAAAAGAAAAGCAAAAATAAGCATTTCATTAAAAATGAAAAGAACTTTAGAATATACCATAGAAAGTTTACAAATCATATAAAAATTCTAATAACAACTTTATACCAATATATTTGAAAACAAATGAAAATGACAATGTATTAGATAAACATTACTTGCAAAACAGAAAAAGACCCATAGATAACCTGAATAGATATGTAATTATTTTTAAAAATTGAATAATAAATTGAAAATCTATTACACCAACCCCCAACACACACACAAAGGTAACAGGCCCATACAACTTTTCAGGAAAGTCCACCAAACTAATAGATAATCCCTAGATTAATCACTGTGTTCCGGATAATAGAAAAGAAGAAAAATCTATGCATTGCAACCTTGATATCCATCTGGAAATATTTAAGTAGATAGATTAGATACATAGATGAGTGCTTAGCTATAAATAGACACATAGATACCTAGACAGATAGATAGATATAGATAGATACCAAGTATAATATATCCCAAAATACAAGCATGATAAATATTAGAAAATCTACTAATGTAAATTATCTTATTAACAGATTAAAGGAACAAAAAATGATCATTTCAATAGATGCAGAAATGCAATTGATTAAATTCAACATCAATTCTTGACAAAATGTACATCTAAATTAGAAATCGATGAAGTTTTTTTTAACTATAGAAAATGTATTTACCAAAACATAATGTAAATATTGTGCTTAATCACACATTCTTTTTTCAGATATGGAGAGTGGGAACTCTAAAGTCCTGTCATAGGATATATAAGTTGGTACACACCTTTAAAAATAAGCTTGAAATCATCTTGTAAAGCTAAATATGTGAATAATTTATCCAGCAATTAGTTTCTGGTTTTATTCCCAAGAGAAACTTATGCACATGGTCACATGAAAATCACATGTACAAGAATATTTATTGCAGCACTGATTACATGAAGAAAAAAATCAGAAACTAACTCTTTCAGAGAAGGAATAATTAAAATCTTATTTAGTCATACAGTAAATTACTAGAGAATAGTAAAAGTTAATGAGCCATAGATACTTGGATCAACCAAATACATCTCAAAAACTAAGTTACAAGAGAAAATTGCAAAAACTGTTTCTACAACATGTCATTTAATTTGAACGTATACAAAGTAATACCATACATTGATATGGCTATATTGTAAAATTTAAAACAAACAAAAATTCAGAGAAAGGATAGACACCAACCTCAGCCTATTAAGTACCTTAATGGAAAGAGGGAAGGTTATGTAGATAATGAATAGCTTTTGTTGTATCTGCCAAGCATGTATCACCAGCTCTAATCTTACATCTGCATACCAGACGTAACTAACTGCTTAACATATGTATCCAGTTGATTGTCTAATAGGAACATAAATATAATAGTGCAAAACAGAACATTTGAACCACATCCACAATTTGTAACTCCTATAGTGGTTCTCATGTTACTATGTGGGACCACCATTCTCTCAGTTGCTCATACCAAAATCCTTGGCAATAACTTTTCCTTGTCTCTTTCTCTCATATTTCCCATACAGTGCACCCGAAAATCCAATCCATTTTACCTCTGAAATTTGTGCTGCATACAACCACTCTTTACCAAGAGGATTTGCTGATAGACTAGATGAGGAGGTGAGAGAAAGAGAGAAAATAAGTATGACCCCAAGGTTTTCGGCCCAGGCAATTGAAATAATGGATTTGCCATTAATTGAAAGGCCATTGATTGAGATGTCATTAACTGACATGAATTCCCATTAATTCTTCTGTGGAAGAAATCCTTTTGACCAGACTGAGGGGCAAATTTAATGGAAAAAAAAAAAAAAAAGATCCTTGAAAACACAGGAGGCAATGTGGTACTAAAGAAATTAGCCTTGAGAAAGAAGGAAATCTTTGCTCTGAGCAGGAAGGAAAAAGTTAAGATGCATGAAAGTATGGAAATAAATGTAAGATCATAAAGTGAAGTTGGAGATTTTCCAAAGATAGCCTCCCCTTTGGGAGGCAAGAAGGAATACATGATATAGGAATGTGGAAGATAGTCATAGAGGTTTGAAACAGCCACATACGGCATCATTGGGTTGACTAGTTATGAGTCCAGTGATCACCAAGCAATGTTGAAGGCCTAACAGAGTCTAGAAACCATAAATCTGCAGAAGAGTTTAAACGTTTTTATCCAAAAATGAAGGCTGGAAACTCTTGAAGGCTGAAATCTAAAAAGGAGAGTTGCCGAACATGGTGGCTCATGCCTGTAATTCCAGCATTTTGGGAGGCTGAGGCAGGCAGATCACCTGAGGTCAGGAGTTTGAGACCAGCCTGGCCAACGTGGCAAAACCCCATCTCTACTAAAAATACAAAAATTAGCTGGGCGTGGTGGTGCACGTCTCTAATCCCAGCTACTCGGGAGGCTGAGG
>NW_026652282.1:95104391-95118500 GCF_009828535.3 Hylobates moloch | reverse complement strand
AAAAAAAAAAAAAAAAAAAAAAAAAGGATAAAAAATAAAAAGGAGACTTACTGGCCAATAAGTTAATTCTTAACATTGTATAAATGTGACTACCAGGCCAACAAGAACTGAAGTAAGACTTTTTTCTCCTTCCACATTACCAGACAGTAGTAGGTGTAGGTGGATTAAAGAACCACCAATGCTATATGAGTTTAGCAGCCACAGAAAAACCCTCTGATCTAGAAGAGCATCATCCACCTGGTGCGGCAGACTCCTACACTTTTATCAGGAGAAATTCATATCAACAGATTAAGTCATATATTTCTTAGAAATTCTTTTATCCTTTCACAAAAAAGAAAACGAAAACTTAGCCATCACTAGAAGCTTGGAAGGAATTTATTTATCACATTTCTTTATCTTGGTACTAGAGCCTAAAGGTTAACTTTACTATGGAGTGAGTGAGGCACAAAGGACATTCTTCCTTTCTTCCACAGGTTTGCCTAGGACCAACAATGTAGCCATAAAACTTCAGGAATTGCCATTATTCACATAGATCTCAAAGCAACAAGCCTCCCTATCAGCCCTTTCTTGCCTTGCTATACAGATTTGTCTTTGTGTAGAATATTCAGAAGTTATGAAATCTTTCCTGTAAGGATCAGATACATGTCATTTCCATCTGAAGTTTTCAGGACTTTGCAAACCACACAAAGAGAAAAGGTTTATATATCAGTTAATAGTTCTATGCCTTACATAACAGAAAATCCAAATAACACTCTTAAACACTTAAATTTCCTTTACTCATGTAACCAGAATTCTGGAGGTAGCTTTTAAGGACTGTCGTGGCAGCTTTACGATATAATTAGGGGTACAGATTTCCTTCTTTGGGCTCATAGGATGGTTGCAGGAAGAAGGAAAAGAGAAAGTGGGGAAAAGCACATGCCAGTTGAGTTTCGTCTCTTTTAATCAAGAAACCAAGTTTTGTTGGAAGCCCCATCCAATAAAATGTCGTATATATCTCCTTGACCAGAATTGGATCACATCGCCAATCATAACTATAAAAGAACCTGGGAAGTCAACCTGTTTTGACTTTACCATCCTGAATTTCGTAGGAATTCTGTGGCTAACAAAGAAAAAAAATGAATAATGAGTAAGTAATTAGCAGTGCTTTCCACAGGTAACGAGAAGGCTATTTAAAAAGCCAAAAGGTGGGGGAAGAAAAGAGAAAGCTCTGGAGAATATACTCCAAAAATTTAAGGGCAGCTACATCTGGGGATGAGGAAATGGGTTCAGAAAACTTTATAAATTAATAAGTTGTTTTAGTTTATTACAAGGATAAATAACATTGATTTTTTCTTAAGTCAGACTATAAAAAAACAAGCTCATAAAGTCATGAAAACAACAAAAACTAAAGCCTAGCCAGCTGACTGACTGTGCTGGTGCAGCTAACTAACACTTTTCTGAGCCAGTCATGTCAAAGGTTGTGAACTCACTTAGACTTTATCTCACTTAAACCAATTGGTATATCTGATGTGATGTACAATCTTTGGACAGCTACCGCCCCCCCCCCAGATTTGGGGGAGCACAGACATGTTTTACAAGTTCACCATGACAAAGATTCATAATTTGTTTCCTTTCCTTTCAACTCTGGTTCTAGGCCACAAACGCGTTCATGTGACTTGCCTCGTACTAAGGAAATTGACTTACTGGCAACAGAGCAGGCCCTAGTTGAGCAGCTGTATCATTTTTCAATACCATTTCTTTACCCTCACTCCCATACTTACACACTGTTTTACAACTCTAGTGCTCTTTCCCATTCAGTATCTTATCTGAACCTACAACATCGCATCAAATAACGAGGAAAGTGGTGCTCAGAGAGATTAAGCAATTTTCCTATCACAGAATTTATAAGTTACAGAGCTTGGAACAGAAGGTTAACACAACCCAGGGTCCTGAGGGTGCTGACTCTTAGTTTATTTACGTGGTGTTTTTGGCTACGTTCTTAAGAAAAGTAAACTTAGTTAAAGCACACTTACTGAACTACCTTTCTCTTAACGGATAGTTTCTGTGGCTTCTGTGATCCAGACTTTTAATGTACATCATAAACATAGAAAAAGCAAAAAATTAAGAATAATGTCATTAGTTGTCCCCTCTTTTAAAATTCCTCATTTTCCTTGAACAAGATGCCTTATTGGATGCTAGAGCCTGGTGACTATCTAGACTGGTATATTTGATTAGACACTGCCTTTATTCTAATTTATATAAAAATATCCTCTAAATTTACCGTATTCTCATTGGTCTTTATAGAGCTTTCAAATGGCTACAATGTCAAAATCTCTGACTGTAGAAACCTAGCTTAAGAAAATATAGCTACAAGGCTTTGCTTATTTATCTAACTAGTAGACCTAAAATAAACACAAAAATATATACGTAAAAATATATATACCAGCCTCCAATATTCACATTTTTGCAAAAGTTTATATTCTGAAGACAGAATTTAAGAAGAGACGAGAGAAAAGGTGAATTCTATCAAGAACATTCCAGCAAAAATAATGGAACATTTTCAGTATGCCTAACCTGAAGGGAACTAGAGAGTACTCTTATAATAAATCACTGAGCCATTGAAGTTTAAGGGCAAGATTTTCTTTACAAGGTGGTGGTTGTGTAAGTTGCAAACATCCTGACACTTTATTTATATTTTCCTCCATGCATGCAATAAATAACTTTCTATTTGAATTCTTTATCATCAGCATGATAAAAAGGAAGCAAAAGAGACCATTAATATTCAGATAATGGAAAATCAAAATGTATAATAAGCAATGTCTCTGGTGGACAAAAAGCAGTCTACAGGAAACAGAATTCTTACATACTTACTGAGGCTCAGTCCTGATCTGTTAAAAGATACAGACTGACTGATCAAAATGCATTTTTTCTCCAGTCGAATCACATTATTTCTGCGGGAAATTGCTGTAACAAACACCTTATTTTCAAATAATAATAATAAGCTTCTTATCTATTTCACTTAGCTTGTGAAAAGGTGCAAGGTCAGCCTGTGGAATAAAATTGTATTTATCCATGTTTCCTCACTTTTTTGTAGAAATTCTACAGGAGAAATAGGATTTATGAAAAGAAAAAAGAATATGGAAGAGATTGCACAGGGAAATATCCACAGTTGGCTAACTTGAAGACTTCGGTGGCATTTCAGCAAATCTAAATAGTATATTTCTAGGTTGATCAGGTTGTTTCCAAGCACGTTTTCTACTTTTCCCTATCTGCTGACTAAGTATAGAAATATTACTACTACTCTATACAATAGTCAACAGCACTTAGAGTTTGAATGGGGAAAATACTCTCTATTTAATAAATGGTGCTGGGATAGCTGGCTAGCCATATGCAGAAGAATGAAACTGGATCACTACCTTTCACCATATACAAAACTTAACTCAATATGGGTTAAAGATTAAAATGTAAGACCTGAAACTATAAGAATCCTAGAAGAAATCCTAGGAAACACCATTCTAGACCTCAGCTTTGGGAAAGAATTTATGCCTAAGTCCTCAAAAACAATTGCGTCAAAACCAAAAATTGACAAGTGGGATTTAATTAATAAAGAGCTGTACAGCAAAAGAAACTATCATTATGGTAAGCAGACAACCTATAGAATGGGAAAAAAATATTAGCAAACTATGCATCTGATAAAGGTATAATATCCTGAACCCATAAGGAACTTCAACAATTCAACAAACAAAAAACAAATAGCCCATTTAAAAAGTGGGCAATGAATAGCCAAAGCAATCCTAAGCAAAAAAGAACAAATTTAGGAGCATCACATTATCCAGCTTCAAATTATACTAAAAGGTTATAGTAACCAAAACAGCATGATGATGGCATAAAAGTAGATACATAGATCAATGGAACAGAATAGAACACCAAGAAGTAAAGCCAAATACAACCAACTAAACTTTGACAAAGCATACAGAAACATAAACTGCAAAAAGGACACCCTATTTAATAAATGGTGCTAGGAAAATTGGATAGCCACATGTAGAAGAATGAAACTGGATCCCTAATTTTCACCATATACAAAAATTAACTCAAGATGGATCAAAGACTTAAATCTAAGACCTGAGACCACAAAAATTCTAGAAGAAAACAAAAAAAAATCTTCCAGACGTTGGCCTAGGCAAAGAATTTATGACTAAGACCCCAAAAGCAAATGCAACAAAAACAAAAATAAATACATAGGACCTAATTAAATTAAAAAGCTTCTGCACAGCAAGAGATATAATCATCAGAGTCAACAGGCAACCTACAGAATGGGAGAAAATATTTTCAAGCTATTCATCTGACAAAGGACTAATATCTAGAATCTACAAGGAATGCAAACAAATCAGCAAGAAAAAAAAACAATCTCTGAAGTGGGCAATTCACATGAATACACATTTCTCAAATGAAGATATATAAATGGCCAAGAACCATATTTAAAAAAACCCTCAACATTACTAATCAGCCGGGATATGCACATTAAAACCACAATGATACCACCTTACTTAAGCTAGAATGGCCATTATTAAAAAGTCAAAAGACAATACATGTTGACTGGGATATGGTGAAAAGAGAATGCTTATACACTACTGGTGGGAATGTAAATTTGTATAAACTCTATGGGAAACAGTATGGAGATTTCTCAAATTACTAAAAGTAGATCTATCTACTATTGGATCTGGCAATCCCATTACTGAATACCCAAAGAATAGAGATCTTTATATCAAAAAGACCACTGCATTAAATTCTTATTGCAGTGCAGTTCACAATTACAAATTTATGGAATCAACCAAAGTGCTCATCAACCAACAAATAGATAAAAGAAGTGTAGTATAAGCCAATATGATACTGAATGGGCAAAAGCTGGAAGTATTCCCCTTGAAAACTGGTACAAGACAAAGATGCCATCTCTCACCACTCCTATTTAACATAGTATTGGAAGTTCTGGCCAAGGCAATTAGGGAAAAGAAAGAAATAAAAGGTATTCAAATAGGAAGAGAGGAAGTCAAACTATCTGTTTTGCAAATGACATTGTCCTATATCTAGAAAACCCTGTTGTCTCAGCCCAAAAGCTTCTTAATCTGACAAGCAACTTCAGCAAAATCTCAGGACCCAAAATCAATGCACAGGAGTCACTAGCATTCCTATACGGAAACAGCAGGCAAGCTGAGAGCCAAATCACTAATGAACTCCCATTCGCAATTGCCAAAAAAAAAGAATAAAATACCTAGGAATACAGCTAGCAAGGGAAGTAAAGGGCCTCTTCAAGGAGAACTACAAACAACTTCTCAAAGAAATCAGAGATGACACCTACAAATAGAAAAACATTCCATGCTCATGGATAGGAAGAATCGATATCGTGAAAATGGCCATACTGCCCAAAGCAATTTATAGATTTGATGCTATTCCCATTAAACTACCATTGACATTCTTCACAGAATTAGAAAAAGCTATTTTAAAATTAATATGGAACCCAAAAGGATCCCAAATAGACAAGAAGATCCTAAGCAAAAAGAACAAAGCTGGAGGCATCACGCTACCCAACTTCAAACTACACTATGAGACTACCGTAACCAAAACAGCATTGTACTGGTAGAGCAATGGAACAGAATAGAGAGCCCAGAAATAAAACTGCACACCTACAACCATCTGATTTTTTACAAACCTGACAAAAACAAGCAATGGGGAAAGAATTCTTTATTCAGCAAAGGGTGCTGGGATAACTGACTAGCCATATGCAGAAGATTGAAACTGCACCCATTCCTTACACCATATACAAAAATCAACTCAAGATGGATTAAAGACTTAAATATAAAACCCCAAATTGTAGAAACCCTGGAAGACAACTTAGGCAATACCTTTCAGGACATAGGCACAGGCAAAGATTTTATGACAAAGACACCAAAAGCAATTGCAACAAAAGCAAAAATTGACAAATGGGATCTAATTAAACTAAAGAGCTTCTGCACAGCAAAAGTAACTACCAACAGAGTAAACAGACAACATGCAAAATGAGATAAAATTTCTGCAATCTATGCATTTGACAAAGGTCTATTATCCAGTATCTATAAGGAACTTAAACAAATTTACAGGAAATAACAAATAACCCCATTAAAAAGTGGGCAAAAAAGATGAACAGACATTTCTCAAAAGAAGACATACATATGGCCAACAAACATGGAAAAAAAAAGCTCAACATCACTCATGATTAGAGAAATACAAATCAAAATCACAGTGAGATACTATCTCACAACAGTTAGAATGGTTACTATTTAAAAGTCAAAAAATAACTGATTTTGGTGAGCTTGTGGAGATAAAGGAATGCTATTACACTGTTAGTGAGAGTGTAAATTAGTTCAACCATTGTGGAAGATAGTGGGGTGATTCCTCAAAAACATAATGGCAGAAATACCATTTGACCCAGCAATCCTATTACTGGGTATGTACCCAAAGGAATATAAATTGTTCTATTATAAAGACACATGCACATGTATGTTCAACACAGCACTATTCACAATAGCAAACACATGGAATCAACCTAAATGCCCATCAATGATAGACTGGATAGAGAAATTGTGGTACATATACACCATGGAATACTATGCAGCCATAAAAGGGAAAAGATCATGTCCTTTGCAGGGACATGAATGGAGCCAGAAGCCATTATCCTTAGCAAACTAATGCATCAACAGAAAACCAAATATTGCATGTTCTCAGCTGAATGATGAGAACACATAGACACATGGTAGGGAACAACACACACTACATTCTGTTGGATGGTGTTGGTGTGAGAAGAGGGAAAGGATCAGGAAGATTAGCTAGTAGATGCTGGGCTTAATACCTGAGTAATGGGATGATCTGTGCAGCAAACCAGCATGGCACACGTTTACCTATGTAACAAACCTGCACATCCTGCACATGTACCCCTGAACTTAAGATAAAAGTTGGAAATTTTAAAAACGAAACTGTAGTATATAGACACAGTGGAGTACTATTCAGCCATAAAAAAATGAGATCCAGTCATTTGCAGCAACATAAATGAAGTGGAGGTCATTGAGCTAAGGGAAATAAGCCAGGCACATAAAGACAAATATTACATGTTCTCACTTATTTGTGGGATTTAAAAATCAAAACAATTGAAATTAGGGAGATAGAAAGCTCCAACTTGGATGACTAGAGCACTGTGCGGAGGCTCACGTCATGACTTTTTGCTCCATAATGACGGCAGGAATAAATCAGGAAACAAGAGAGGACCAACAGATCCCCAGAAGGAAGCGGATTGCTCTTGCAGAAACCAGGAGACACCTCAAATACTGTGAGTGCCCAAACTGTGGAAGTGGGAAAGGGAGATCATCCAACCCTGAACATACACCCCCACTGGGGAAAATGAAGGCCTAGATTATGGGAGAAGATTTTGACCTGACCTGGAGCGGAGTCAATTTAGAGAGCCAGAACAAATAAGGGGTAGAAGAAGCAGTGGGAAAACCCCTGGGAGCTTGCTGGGTCTCCTAGGAAGTCATTTTTTGCTGGGCCTCACAGGGGTCCTTTGGAAGGGTAGTCAGAAATGCTGGGAAAAGGCCAAAGGGAGAAGGAAATCTCCAGCTAAACTTGTAACAATTTGAACTGATCAAGAAGCCTCCTGGCCAGAACGCAGAGGAAGACATGAATCCGGTCTGTATGCTTCACAGGCCAGGGAAGAAGGAAAACTATATTTGCTTTCACAGCTGGGAGGTGAGTAGCCTGAAGCAAGTTCTCAGCCCTGCTTGCCCACTGCCTGAAAACAGACAATACTGTTGGAAGGGGCACTGTGGGACTGAGATTGGCCCTTTGGATTGTGTGGGAGCTGGGTGAGACCTGTGACTGCTAGCTTTTCCCCACTTCTCTGACAACCTGCAAGACAACAGCAGAGGCAGCCATAATCCTTCTAGGAACATAACTCCATTGACCTGGGAACCTCACCTCCATCCTCTACAGCAGCCACAGCAACACTCACCCAAAGAGAGTCTGAGCTCAGACACGCCTAGCCCTGCCCCCAACCAATGGTCCTTCCCCACGCACCCTGGTAACTGAAGACAAAGGGCTTGTACTCTTGAGAGTTCTAGGGCCACACCCACCATCTGTTCTTCCCCATACAATCACAGCTAATGGTCTCTGGAAAACGCCACCTCCTGGCAGGAGGCCAACTAGCACAAAAATAGTGCATTAAACCACCAAAGCTAGGAACTCTCACAGAGTCCATTTCACCCCTCTGCCACTTCCATCGGAACAGGTGCTAGTATCCACGGCTGAGAGACCCATAGGCAGTTCAAATCACAGGACTCTGTGCAGGCAACCCCCAATATCATCCTGGAGCCTGGTAGACATGCTGGGTGGCTAGATCCAGAAAGGAGATAACAATCACTACAGCTCGGATCCAGGGAAGCCACATCCATAGGAAAAGTGGGCAAATACTACATCAAGGGAATATCCCATGGGAGAAAAGAATCTGAAAAACAGCCTTCGGCCCTAGATCTTCCCTCTGGCAGTGCCTACCCCAATGAGAAGGAACCAGAAAACCAACCCTGGTAATATGGCAAAACAAGGTTGTTTAACATCCCCAAAAAATCACACTAGCTCACCAGCAACAGACCCAAACCAAGAAAAAATCCCTGATTTACCTGAAAAAGAATTCAGGAGCTTAGTTATTAAGCTAATCAGGGAGGCACCAGAGAAAGGTGAAGCCCAATGTAAGGAAATCCAAAAAATGATACAAGTGAAGGGAGAAATACTCAAGGAAATAAATGGCATAAATAAAAAATAATCAGAACTCCAGGAAACAATGGACACATTTATAGAAATGCAAAATGCTCTGGAAAGCCTCAGAAATAGAACTGAACAACTAGAAGAAAGAAATTCAGAACTTGAAGACAAAGTCTTCACATTAATCCATTCAACAAAGACAAAGAAAAAAGAATAAGAAAATATGAACAAAGCCTCCAAGAACTCTGGGATTATGTTAAATGGCCAAACCTAAGAATAATTGGTGTTCCTGAGGAAGAAGAGAAATCTAAAAGTTTGGAAAATATATTTGGGGGAATAATCAAGGAAAACATCCCCAGCCTTGCTAGAGGCCTACACATCCAAATACAAGAAGCATAAAGAACACCTGGGATATTCATCACAAGAAGATAATCACCTAGGCAGAATGTCATCAGGTTATCTAAAGTTAAAATGTAGGAAATAACTTTAAGAGCTGTGAGACAAAAGCACCAGGTAACCTACAAAGGAAAACCTATCAGATTAACAACAGATTTCTCAGCAGAAACACTACAAGCTAGAAGGTATTGGGGCCCTATCTTCAGCCTCCTAAAACAAAACAATTATCAGCCAATAATTTCATATCCAGTGAAACTAAGCTTCAAATAGGGAAGAAAGATGCAGTCTTTTTCAGACTAACAAATGCTGAGGGAATTTGCCACTACCAAGCCACTACTACAAGAACTGCTAAAAGATGCTCTAAATCTTGAAACAAATCCTGCAAACATATCAAAACAGAACTTCTTTAAAGCATAAATTTCACAGGACCTATAAAACAAAAATACAATTTAAAAAACAAACAAACAAAAAAGCAAGGTATGAGTGGAATGGCACCTCACATCTCAATACCAACATTGAATGTAAATAGCCTAAATGCTGCACTTAAAAGATACAGAATTGCATAATGGATAAGAATTCACCAACCACCTCTTTACTGCCTTCAAGAGACTCACCTAACACATAATGACTGCACAAACTTAAGGTAAAGGGGTAGAAAAGACATTTCATGCAAATGGACACCAAAAGCGAGCAGAAGTAACCATTCTTATATCAGACAAAACAAACTTTAAAGTAACAGGATTTAAAAAAGACAAGAAGGGACATTATATAATGATAAATATCCTTGTCCAATAAGAAAATATCACAATACGAAACATATATGCACCTAACACTGGAGATTCCAAATTTATAAAACAATTACTAATAGACCTAAGAAATGAGATCGACAGCAACACAATAATCGTAGGGGATTTCAATACTCCACTGACAGCACTAGACAGGTCATCAAGACAGAAAGTCAACAAAGAAACAATGGATTTAAACTATACCCTGGAACAAATGGACTTTACAGATATATACAGAACATTCCATCCAAAAATCAAAGAATATACATTCTATTCAACAGCGCATGAAACTTTCTCCAAGATAGACCATAGGATTGGCCATAAAACAATCCTCAATAAATTTAAGAAAACTGAAATTATATCAAGCACTCTCTCAGACGACAGTGGAATAAAACTGAAAACTAACTCCAAAAAGAACCTCCAAAACCATGCAAATACATGGAAATTAAATAACCAGTCCCAACATGATCACTGGCTCAAAAATAAAATCAAGATGGAAATCTAAAAATTCTTCAAACTGAATGACAATAATGACACAATCTGTCAAAACCTCTGGGATACAGCAAAGGCGGTGCTAAGAAGAAAGTTCATAGCCATAAATGACCACATCAAAAATTCAGAAAGAGCACAAACAGACAATCTAAGGTCACACCTCAAGGAACTAGAGAAACAAGAACAAACCAAACCCACACTTACAGAAGAAGGAAAATAACCAAGATCAGAGCAGAACTAAAAGAAATTGAAATTTAAAAAATACCAAAGATAAATGACAGAAACCTGCTTCTTTGAAAATATAAATAAAATTGATATACCATTAGAAGAATTAACCAAGAAAAGAAAAGGGAAAATCCAAATAAGTTCAATAAGAAGCAAAATGGGAGATATTACAACTGACGCCACTGAAATACAAAAGATCATTCAAGGCTGCTATGAACACCTTAACACTCATAGGCTAGAAAACCTAGAAGAGACGGATAAATTCCTGTAAAAAATACAACCTTCCTAACTTAAATCAGGAAGAGTTAGATACCCTGACCAGACCAATAACAGGCAGCAAGATTGAAACAGTAATTTTAAAATTATTAACAGGAAAAAGTCCAGGACCAGGCAAATTCACAGCAGAATTCTACCAGACATTCAAAGAATTGGTACCAATCCTATTGACGCTATTACTCAAGATAGAGAAAGAGGGAACCCTCCCTAAGTCATTCTATGAAGCCAGGACACAACCATAAAAGAAAACTAAAGTCCAGTATCCCTGATGAACATAGATGCTAAAATCCTTAACAGAATACTAGCTAACTGAATCCAACAACATATCAAAAAGATAATCCACCATGATCAAGTGGGTTTCATACCAGGGATGCAGAGATGGTTTAACATATGCAAGTCAATAAATGTGATACACCACATAAACAGAATTTAAAACAAAAATCACGTGATCATCTCAATAGATGCAGAAAAAGCATTCTACAAAATCTGGCATCCCTTTATGATTAAGACTGTCAGTGAAATCGGCATACAAGGGACATACCTCAATATAATAAAAGCCATCTATGACAAACCCACAGCCAACATAATACTGAATGAGGGAAAGTTGAAAGCTTTCCCTCTGAGAACTGGAACAAGACAAGGATGTCCACTCTCAGCACTCCTCTTCAACATAGTACTGGAAATAATAGCCAGAGCAATCAGACAAAAGAAAAAAAAAAGGGCATCCAGATCGGTAAAGAAGTCGCTACTTGCTGATGATATGATTGTTTACCTAGAAAATCCTAAAGACTCCCCCAGAAAGCTCCTAGAACTGGTAAAATAATTCAACAAAGTTTCCAGATACAAAGTTAATGTACACAAATCAGTAGCTCTTCTATACCCCAACAGCGGCCAAGGTGAGAATCAAATCAAGAACTCAACTCCTTTTACAATAGCTGCAAAAAATAAAATAAAATACTTGGGAATATGCCTAACCAAATAGGCAAAAGACCTCTGCAAGGAAAATTACAAAACACTGCTGAAGGAAATCACAGACAACAAAAACAAATGGAAACACATTCCATGCTCATGGATGAGTAGAATCAATATTGTGAAAATGGCCATACTGCTAAAAGTAATCTACAAATTCAATGCAATTCCCATTAAAATACCACCACCATTCTTCACAAAATTAGAGAAAAACAATTCTAAAATTCATATGAAACCACAAAAGTCAGTGAACACTTTTTTTAACTTTAAAACAAAGATTTATTGAAGTATAATTGGCATACAATAAACTTCGCATGTTCAAATTGTACATTTTGATATATTTTATCTACGCAAGAATGAAACCATCACTCCAATTAAGCTAATGAATACATCCACCTCCCTCAACTGTTTACTTGTGCCCTTTTGTAACTCTTCTCCTGCCCCTCCTAAAGCTTCCCTCCAAGCAACGACTGGTCTGTGTTCCATCAATATAAATTGGTTTTCATTTTCTAGGATTGTATATAAATTGAATCATACAGTATGAACTCTTTTTGTTTGGCTTTAGTCATTCGGCATAATTAGAGATTTATTCATGTTGTTGCATGCATCAATGGTGTATGTACCACAGTTTGTTCATCCATTCACCTGTGGATGGATCTTTGAGCTGTTTACAGGTTTTGAAAGTTACAAATAAAACTGCTTTATATATTTACATACAAACAATTGTACTAGTGCACATTTTTATTTCTATTGTGTAAATACTTATGGGAAGAATAGCTGGATCATATGATAGGTGGACATTTACCTTACAAGAAAGTAGCAAATTGTTTTCCCAAGTGACCGTACAACTATATATTTCCAGCAGCAGTGTACAAAGTTTCAGTTCCTTCACATCTTTGCCAATATTTGGCATGGTGAGTTTTTAAATTTAGCCATTCTAATAAGTATGCAGTTGTATCTCATTATGGTTTTAATATGCATTTCCCTAATGACTAATGATGTTGAGCATTTTTATGTGCTTATTTTCAATCCATATATCTTCTTTGGTGAAGTATTTGTTCAAGTCTTCTGTCCATCTTACTATTGGATTGTCTGTACTTTTTATTGTTGAGTTGTAAGAGTTCCTTATGTATTCTGGGTACAAGTTCTTTGTCAGATATATGATTTGCAATTTTTTTTCCTAGTCTATCGCTTGTCTTTTCATTCTCTTAACAGTGTCTTATAAAGAATTATGGATAAATTTATAATTTTGATATGTGCAATGTATAATTTTTTTCCTTTTATGGATTGAGATTTTGTTGTATCTAATACAGAGATCAGAAAACTAATTCTCTACAGTACCAAAGAGTAAATAGCTTAAGCTTTGAGGACCACATGGTCTCTGTCACAATTATTCAACTCTGCATTTGTGACACAAAAGTAATTGTGGCTAAATACATAATGAATAGAGGAGGTATTCCAATACATCTGTATGTATAAAAAGAGGTGGTGGGCTGGATGTGGCCTAAAGATTGTAGTTCACCAGCCCTTAATCTAAGAAATCTTTACATTTAGGTCTATGATCCATTTTGAGTAAAATTTAAAATGTATTATAAGGTGTGGACTGAAGTTTATCTTTGCATATGGATATCCAAATATTCCAGCCCCATTTGTTGAAAAGACTCTACTTTGCCTACTAAATGGTCATTACACCATTTTTAAAAATCACTTTTACTGTCTTAATACCATAAACTAGGTGGCTTATAACAACAGCAATTTCTTTCTCACAGTTCTGGTGGCTGGCAAGTCCAAGATCAAGGTGCTAACAGATTCAGTGTCTAGTGAGAGACCACTTTCTGGCTCATAGACAGTGCCTTTTTGCTGTATTCTCACATTTGGAAGGGAAAAGGGGTTTTCTTCAGGCCTCTTTTATAAGGGAACCACTACTTCCATTTTTGAAGGCTCTGATCTCATGATCTACTTACTTCCCAAATAACCCACCTCCTCATACTATCACATTGGTGATTAAGTTTCAACATATGGATCTTGAGAAATAAGCCAGAAACAGAAAGACAAATACTATGTGATTTCACTGATATGTGGAATCTTAGAAAGTTGAACTTGCCAGGCGCGGTGGCTCACGCTTGTAATCCCAGCACTTTGGGAGGCCGAGGCGGGCAGATCATGAGGTCAGGAGATCGAGACCACTGTGAAACCCCGTCTCTAC
>NW_026652282.1:95054359-95104381 GCF_009828535.3 Hylobates moloch | reverse complement strand
AAAAAAAAAAAAAAAAAGAAAGTTGAATTTATAGAAGCAGAGAGTAGAATTGGAGGTTGCCAGAGGTGGTGGGGGTTTGGGGGAGATATTGATTAAAGGATATAAAATTTTAGTTAGACAGGAGGAATAAATTGAGATTTGTTATGCAACATGGTAACTATAGTTAGTAACAATGTATTGTACACTTGAAAATTGCTAAAAGAATAGATTTTAAGCATTCTCACCACAAAAAATGATATATAAGTGAGATAATGGATATGCTAATTAGCTTAATTTAGTCATTGAATACATATTTAGCCAATTTAGCCAATATATACATATATCAAAACATGTTGTATACCATAAAGATGTATAATTTTTATATGTCAGTGTAAAAACATAAATGAATAAAAAAAACAAAAACATGAATTTTGAGGGGACACAAACATTCAGATTTCAGCATTTACATAGAGGTATGGGTCTATTTCTGAACTCCTTATTCTTCCCCATTGATCTATTTGTGTATCTTCACATCAATACCACATTGCCCTTATTACTATAGTTTTATAAGTCGTTAAAAACAGGTGATGTTAGTCCTCCAACTTTTGCTCATCTCTTTGGAAGTTGTCTTGGCTGCTCTAGGTCCTTTGCATTGCCTATGAATTTTAGAATCAGTTTGTCAATTTCTACCAAAAAGGCCTCCTGGGATTTTGATAAGCATTTACTTGGATCCATAGGTTAATTTTTGGAGAATTGACATATTAACAATTTGAAGTCCTCTTACCTATGAACTGTGGCCACCAAGAAATGGGCTGCCTGAATCTCCTGCTTCATGGAACATAGTTGACCATCAGCCCCAGCTGTGGATCCACCATCACATTTGTGTCAATGCTACACTCTCTCCATGCTGCTCCTAGCCAAAATGTAAGTAAGGAAGGGAAACAAGTGCAGTCCTATTCCTGCAGGACATGGGTCTTCTTTAATAGACAACCTTGGGTCAAGAAATACCCACTGACTTGGCTGAAGCTTTCTTAGAACTGCACTGCAATTTGATACTCTTCCCCATATCTCCTCTTTCAGCACTCCCCTTCTACAGGGGTCTGACCTGCACCACTATCTGAAGACTCTCACAGCCTAATCCTGATGGCCTCCTTTTGTCCTTCATGGGAATTTCCCCTAATAAAGCTCTTATATGTCTAACCCTGTCTTGGCATCTGCTTCTCGAAGGATCCAAACTAACACATGCCATGAAGATTTGTGGTTTGTGCTGCTGCTAAGTCAGAGATGGACACTACCTTAGAATGTGGGAAGGATTTGAGTAGCAGAATCACTTTAGTAGTAGAAAAGATTAACTAGTCAAATCCTCATGTGGTACAAATACAGTAGATTTTTGCATAACTTGACACAGTTTCATCTTGAAAACAGTGCTCAGCATCCATTTTCTTGCTTCTCTTCCTATTACAATTTGTGGTTCTTGTGATTCTCACAAATCCAGCAATTGCACACGTTGACTGAGGAACATTTTACATTATTAAACAATTCATAATATTCCTAAACTTGTATATACATCCATCAAGACATAACATAGGTGAAATATAACACCAATTCTTTGTGATGGCCTCTAATGTGTGTCAAAATAAATATTTGTGGATAATCTAATATACAAATGTTTAAGAGGTAAATTTGTACATTTTTAAATTGAGTAAAATGTTTAAATGCTACATAAATTTGTTTGAAGGGTTGTATTAATTTTGCTTTTTAATTTTCTTAATTTTAATATTTTGGAAGAAAAATAACTTTTTTAAAAATAGTTTTTATTCAAATTTACATTTTATATAAAATATGTTAAATTTTGTAAACTTTTAGTACATTTTCATTTGTACTCCTTCAAACCAGAACTGCAAGTTGAGCACAAATTATGTGAAAATCTTGATTATAACAACGTAATAGTGATCTTTCAGCAGTGAAAGCAAGAAAAGTAGATTTAATAGTACAAATATATACTAATCTATAAATTATATATGTATTTATGTTATTACTTATCCAAACAGCATGAGACTGTAAACAGAAGGCCAGATACATAAAGTAATAATTAAATTTAGTAGTTTTGGGCATTTTACTAACATTCAGCATATGAAAAATACAGTTTTACACATTTCAACTTTATCAATATAAAGTTATATTCATCAAGGTAGGAGATAGACTATAATTTTATTTAACATTTACTTAGCTTTATGTGCAACCTTTTTCTAAAATTTTTATGTAATTTTTATTTGGTTTTTTTTGCAGATACTTATCTCTGAACTAGAAGAGAATCCTTTGCCTTACCTGAGTGATCAAATTATTTCAACATGCAACTTTTAAATATTTATGAATATGGTACATGAGCTTTTGTTGGCATGCTTGCTCTGGGCCCTGCAAATTTTTAGGATAGGCCTGGCTTTCACTGTGTGTGTGTGTGGAATGATTGAGAAGGGGTTTCTCAAGAGCTTCTAGAGCTGGCGTCTCCACTTCACTCCTTGATGGATGGGATGTGCGTAGATATTTCTCGGGGCAAAGAGAGAGCCCAAGAGCTCCTTCTTCACTCCTATTTGGCAGCCAGGAAATAGGTGGGCTTGATAGGTAATGTAGCTTTAAACAAGCCATAGCCCCCGGCAGGGCTGGTCCTCCCTTTTTCTTTTCCCCTCTTGCCACCTAACCCCACCAGGTTTCTCATCTTCTTTCCAAGGTTGCGGGTCTCCATCCCTGCTTTTGATTCACATCCCTCCACTCAAGCAAGCCTCTGGTCCCCTTTTATCCACAGAAGTCAAATTTTCAGGGACTTCTGCCTGTATCTAAAACTGTGGCTTCACCACTAAGGATGTCTCCATTCTATTCCTAGTCCACTGAGTGGTTTATCTTTTTTTTTTTTTTTTGAAATGGAGTCTCACTCTGTTGCCTAGGCTGGAGTACAGTGGCACTATCTTGGGTCACTGCAACCTCCACCTCCCAGGTTCAAGTGATTCTCCTGCCTCAGCCTCCCAAGTAGCTGGGATTACAGGTGTTCACCACCACGCCTGGCTAATTTTTGTATTTTTAGTAGAGACGGGGTTTCACCATGTTGTTTCACCATGTTGTTGCTCGAACTCCTGACATCAAATGATCCGCCTGCCTCAGACTCCCAAACTTCTGGAATTACAGGCATGGATCACCACACCCAGCTGAGTGGTTTATCTTTTTGAGTATAAGCATGCCTTTCTAATTTTGTTTTCTATTATTATTTTTATGTGTCTTAAATGGGGGAAAAATAAGATTAAGGCTTAAATTTATGGTGCATTTTATTTCTTACAATTTTTTTTACTAATCAAGATAAACCTTTTTGTACATTTATTTGTGTTTATATTTCTTCTTTTGTAAATTTTTGGTTCATAGCCTTTGACCAATTTTTATTGGCATGTTATTTTATGTGTATTTTTTAAATGTCACTAATTTGCAAATTTTCTTTACATATTAAGGTCATTGGCCCTTTACCATATTTTTGTAAAACTTTTACCCCAGATTATCATATGCCATTGAATATTGCTTATTATTCACTTAGGTGGACAGATGTTTCCATTATATGTATTTATTTTTATGTTATAGTCAAATTATAATATTTTCTTTTAAATTTTCTCAATGTATATTCTATAAATTCTACATATTCTATGATTCTACTGTTACCATCTGTATTCTCTTAATGTTCCCGTGTCAACATTAAGAGTCTTTTGTTTGAAAGATTTTTAATGTCTGCATCCCCTTTTTAAAAAGTGGCAATAAACTAAAGAACCTATCAATTTCTACCTGGAGCGCATGTTCCAAAGCTATATAATACAGCTGCATTATTCTGATTCCCTACTTTATGACTAATTGAATCTATATGCACAAAAACATTTTGTACAACAGCTGGAGAATTAAAATATTAAACCCTCAATGATTATTGCTAATTATTTCCTTTCTTTCCTGGTGACAGACCTCAAGTTGTCAGAATGTAAAGGCAACGTATGGTACAAATAGAAACCACATTACTGTGAATTCAGTTTGCACAAATCATTACTGGAGAAAGACACTAATCATAACTTACCAAGGAAAACATTGTAGCCTGAATAATTTGTATTTAATCCTTCTTAATGGAAAGAATGTAGAAACGCTCCTGAAGTTTCCACAAAGTGCTCTCCCCATGTGAGAATTAGCGCCTATCCACTACCTTGTTTTTGTGTGGATCCTTCACTCAACATGAAGGAATTACTTAGCTAAATCCAGTGGTCCTCTGTCAGGTTGATTCTTAGCTGCATTACCATTTCTACCTTTCAAGGTCTGAATTATCTCTTTCCTAGATTTCCCTTCTTTTACATGGAGTATAATCAAAAAGGTACTAGATTTAGGGTCAGAAATCAATCATTAGAATCCAACTGATCAATTTCCAGCTGTGTGACCTTGGGTCTACTTATATAAACATAGTGAGCTTTAGTAAAATCACGAAGTTGTTGCAATTTAATTATATGAGCTAACATATGTAAAAACACTAAGCCTAAAGCACTGGGTAATCACTTGGATTCAAGTGTCAATTTACCTGTTGACTTTTGGAAGGCCCTATAGTTCGGTCCTAAGCCCTCTGGCTTTTTGCCGTCTAAATTCATTCACTCACATAATTCCATGAAATACCTCTTCAAAATCTAACTAGCACCTCTATCAGACCCCTTCCTTCATTACTCGCACCAGAGGGTCCCACCTTTACTAGGGGCCCAACTTGGAACAAAGTCAACCTGTATTTGCTCTTTATGTTTTTGTTTTGTTTTGGTTTTTGAGAGGAACTCTCGCTCTGTTGCCCAGGCTAGAGTGCAGTGATGCTATCTCAGCTCGCTGCAACCTCCACCTCCCAGGTTCAAGCAAGTCTCCTGCCTCAGCCTTCCGAGTGGCTGGGACTACAGACACGTGCCACCACGCCTGGCTAATTTTTGTATTTTTAGTACAGACGGGGTTTCCCGTGTTGGCCAGGCTGGTCCTGAACTCCTGACCTCAGGTGATGGACCCACGGCCTCCCAAAGTGTTGGGATTACAGGAGTGAGCCACCGTGCCTGGCCTCTGCATTTGTTGATATTTTGATTGTTAAATGTTTCTCATTGTGTATGTTAAATCATACCAATTAGATGATCAACTTTTTACAGGCAGAGCCCATGTCTTCAGTTTTTGCAGTAGTCACTGTAAGCATACAAGGGGTGAGGTACACCATAGGATGCAACATTTTCCTTGTTTCTTCTTAAATAAATGCTGCAGCATCTTTCAGTTTGCAGATTTGATTTAACTGATAATACAGCCTCATCAATCAAAGACAATGAAACCATTCTGCTTTTTCACTAGCTTCATCAATGTAAAAAGTGTACTTTTCATTCCGTGGCTACTCAGGGAAAGAGCTAGGCAGACTATGGAGCGGAAGCAGTAGACTGGAAGAAACCAACCTAGCGAGAGAATGTTAGTGAGCAGTGAATGCGAAAAGAGTCAAACGAACTGTGGAAAGTAAATGGTATATAGGGAATTTGAAAGCGTACCTATTTTTACAGTTCTAATAACTAAGTGACAACACTCACGCTCATTTACTGATATATCAGCATTTTTCTCCATGCAAATTTATATTTTGACCTCTACACTATATAGGTAGGCGTTCACCCTGCTGTTTCACCACCTGCTGCTTTAACAGCTGCTAATAAGTAGGAATCTCAGCTTCTATAGAAGCAAGTCAGGGAAGGGAGTAGCAAGAAGAAAGGAAGGAACCGAAAGGGGCCTAAGAAGAAGGAAGAAGGGATCTATGGAAAAAGATCGAGGGTAAAATCAAGGAGAGAAGACTGAAAAGTGTGAGGAAGAATGGGGTGACTGGGGGAGTTGGAAAACTTAAGAGTATAAGGATTTAAAAGATCTTTTATACTGGATTCATAAATTAGTTGCTTTTCGGAGCTACCTACAGTGGATGAAGGGGGCCTATACCCAAAGTCTGATTAACTCCTTTATATGGAGATGGGTAATACTACAGGAGGTCTTCCAGGAGATAGATGAAGAGGCTGAGGAGTTTCTTTTCCATCATATCCTTTCCCTCTTCCCTACCTGGTGATCTCTCTCCATCCTTTTTCTCCTCCACTTCTCACCTCAACTCTGCATTTAACAAACACCCTGAAAACTGTGAAGGACAATCAGGCAAATGCATTGTATTCTCCCTCTCACCCATGGCCGTTTTCTAAGTTTGAGCACTGAATATATCATGGGGTGAGCTATATTATGCACAAGCTCTGTGTAACCTATGTCTAACTTCCAAGAACTCAAAATCCACATAAGATAAGAGTGGTGAGGTGGGAATCCATCCACCCTGATTATAAAAGTTAAACCTAATCAGAGACAAGAGATTGGCTTATCCTCGAAAACTCAACATACACTGTATAAAGTACACAAAAAATGATTAACAAAGAAAGGTAGAAGGGAAACACACTGTAAAGTGCATATATAAATATTCACCTCCAAAGAGAAAGATTTTCTTAGTCTACTGAAAATAGGAATATTTCAAGGAATATCATTCTCAAAGTCAGTGTTACATTTTTTAATTAAAATTAGATTTTTTCCTTTGCCTCATAAGAAGCAACTACACTATCTGATAGCAAAAATTATAGCATCTAATGCATAACAGAGGGTATACATCAAATACATGGTTATCGATTTCATGAAATGTTCGCTTCTTTACCCAGAAATGTAAAGCCACATCAGCCAGATTTCACAGATGAACTGTAAGTGATCTAATAAATAGAAATAATACTATAAAATGGTAATATTGAACATATTCTAACCTGGACAGAGTAATTATTATTATGAAATACTTTATACAAAACTACAAAGGGAGCAAAGTGAAAGGCAATTCATTTCTTCATGCTTAATTTACACAAAACATCAAATGGGCCTAAATAATTGAGGCTACATTCAATCGTAAAGACTTCTAAGAGGAGAGAACACTAGGACAGTTTGAATGGAAAAACACAAACCTGAATAAAAATGCTGGTAATTTAATAATGACTGACAATTACTGAGTGCTTACCCTGTATCAGGCAATTTTTGAAGCACTGCAAATATAACATCCTTTTTCATCATCAGAACAATCTTATGTGGTCAATGCTCTTGATGGCCTTAATTTATAGGTGGGAAATTAAAGCATGGAGAGAGACTAAGTAATTTGAACAAGGTCATGCAGTAAGTGGTAAAGTCAAACATTGACAGTCTGGCTCTGAAGGCCAAGTAGTTAACTGCTAAGCTATAGTTCCCATAAGAGAGCTTAGAAGAAGAGCAGTTAGGAGGCCACAGTCTTAAGTGGAAGAAATAGTACTTGAAATAATGATAGTTGTTGTAGGAATTTGAATGATTTATAGGAAATGTTGCAAAAGAAGAATCAGTAGGATTTGATAACTGAATGTATATGAAGAGTGAGAAAGAGTTGTTTACACTGACGGCAGTTTCAAATCTGAGTAATTTGGTAGTGATATTAACTAACTAGGAAAAGGGAATTGTAACTTTTTTATGAGGAATGAGGAATTCAGCTTTAGGCACATAAAAATGAAATATCTTAAAGATTTACTACGTATAAATAAATAACCAGGAGGCAGATTAAAATACAGTCTTGGGCCGGGCGCGGTGGCTCACGCTTGTAATCCCAGCACTTTGGGAGGCCGAGGCGGGCAGATCACGAGGTCAGGAGATCGAGACCACGGTGAAACCCCGTCTCTACTAAAAATACAAAAAATTAGCCGGGCGTGGTGGCGGGCGCCTATAGTCCCAGCTACTCGGAGAGGCTGAGCCAGGAGAATGGCGTGAACCCGCGAGGCGGAGCTTGCAGTGAGCCGAGATTGCGCCACTGCACTCCAGCCTGGGTGACAGAGCGAGACTCCGTCTCAAAAAAAAAAAAAAAAAAAAAAAAAATACAGTCTTGAATCCCCCCAAAAAATGGTTGGTGATACAATTTGGGTGATATATACATACAGAAAATTGATCTTAGGATGGAATCTTTGAGGGGATTTATAATGAGTAGATGAAGGATGAGTCAGAAAGAAACTTCATCAGAGTTTATCAGAAAGGTAAGAGGAGAATCAGGAGAGCTCAGTCTTTTAGAAACCAAGAAAAAGAATATTCTAGTAGGAGGAGTTATTCTAAAAGTAATAATGCTGCAAAGAATCTAAACAGAATGAGTACTGAAAAGATGCCACTGTATTGTCAGTTAGAATGGTTTGAAACGGCAGGTCTATTAAAGTGGTGAGGGCAGAAGACATATCACAAGTCATTGAGAAAACAGAAATATTAGTGGAGTTAGAGATGATACACTACTTTTTCGAGACCTTCATTTGGGAGGAAATGTGAATGATAAAGAACAGTTTTAGGAAGAACATTAAGTCAAATAAAGACTTTTTTAAGCTACTGACCCTTTAAGCATACTGTAGGCAGATATAAATGAGCCAGTGGAGAGGTATTAAAATTAAAAGATGGAATATTCAATTAAGAAAAGAGGAAGTCAAATTGTCCATGTTTGCAGATGACATGATTGTATATCTAGAAAACCCCATCGTCTCAGCCCAAAATCTCCTTAAGCTGATAAGCAACTTCAGCAAAGTCTCAGGATATAAAGTCAATGTGCAAACATCACAAGCATTCTTATACACCAATAACAGACAAACAGAGAGCCAAATCATGTGTGAACTCCCATTCACAGTTGCTTCAAAGAGAATAAAATACCTAGGAATCCAACTTACAAGGGATGTGAAGGACCTCTTCAAGGAGAACTACAAACCACTGCTCAACAAAATAAAAGAGGATACAAACAAATGGAAGAACACTCCATGCTCATGGGTAGGAAGAATCAATATCATGAAAATGGCCATGCTGCCCAAGGTAATTTATAGATTCAATGCCATCCACATCAAGCTACCAATGACTTTCTTCACAGAATTGGAAAAAAACTACTTTAAAGTTCATATGGAACCAAAAAAGAGCCCGCATTGCGAAGTCAATCCTAAGCCAAATGAACAAAGCTGGAGGCATCACGCTACCTGACTTCAAACTATACTACAAGGCTACAGTAGCCAAAACAGCATGGTACTCATACCAAAACAGAGATATAGACCAATGGAACAGAACAGAGCCCTCAGAAATAATGCCGCATATCTACAACTATCTGATCTTTGACAAACCTGACAAAAACAAGAAATGGGGAAAGGATTCCCTATTTAATAAATGTTGCTGGGAAAACTGGCTAGCCATACGTAGAAAGCTGAAACTGGATCCCTTCCTTACACCTTATCCAAAAATTCATTCAAGATGGATTAAAGACTTACATGTTAGACCTAAAACCATAAAAATCCTAGAAGAAAACCTAGGCAATACCATTCAGGACATGGGCATGGGCAAGAACTTCATGTCTAAAACACCAAAATCAATGGCAACAAAAGCCAACATTGACAAATGGGATCTCATTAAACTAAAGAGCTTCTGCACAGCAAAAGAAACTACCATCAGAGTGAGCAGGCAACCTACAGAATGGGAGAACATTTTTGCAATCTACTCGTCTCACAAACGGCTAATATCCAGAATCTACAATGAACTCAAACAAATTTACAAGAAAAAAACAAACAACCCCATCAAAAAGTGGGCAAAGGATATGAACAGACACTTCTCAAAAGAAGACATTTATGCAGCCAACAGACACATGAAAAAATGCTCATCATCACTGGCCATCAGAGAAATGCAAATCAAAACCACAATGAGATACCATCTCACACCAGTTAGAATGGCCTTCATTAAAAAGTCAGGAAACAACACATGTTGGAGAGGATGTGGAGAAATAGGAACACTTTTACATTGTTGGTGGGACTGTAAACTAGTTCAACCATTGTGGAAGACAGTGTGGCAATTCCTCAGGGATCTCGAACTAGAAATACCATTTGACCCAGCCATCCCATTACTGGGTAGATACCCAGAGGATTATAAATCATGCTGCTATAAAGACACATGCACATGTATCTTTATTGTGGCACTATTCACAACAGCAAAGACTTGGAACCAACCCAAATGTCCAACAATGAGAGACTAGATTAAGAAAATGTGGCACATATACACCATGGAATACTATGCAGCCATAAAAAATGATGAGTTCATGTCCTTTGCAGGGACATGGATGAAGCTGGAAACCATCATTCTCAGCAAACTATGGCAAGGACAAAAAACCAAACACTGCATGTTCTCACTCATAGGTGGGAATTGAACAATGAGAACACATGGACACAGGAAGGGGAACATCACACACCGGGCCCTGTTGTGGGGTGGGAGGAGTAGGGAGGGATAGCATTTGGAGATATGCCTAATGCTAAATGACGAGTTACTGGGTGCAGCACACCAACATGGCACATGTATACATATGTAACTAACCTGCATGTTGTGCACGTGTACCCTAAAACTTAAAGTATAGTAAAAAATAAATAAATAAATAAAAAAGCATAAATATTAAAAAAATAAAAATGAAATAAAATAAAAGGTGGAATAAGTAATTTATTTTCTTTCCTAAGAAGAAATGAAGGCCAGGCATGGTGGCTCATATGTGTAATCCCAGAAATTTTTAGAAGCCAAGGCAGAAGTACTGCTTGAGGCCAGGAGTTTGAGACCAGCCTGGACAACATAGTGAGACCTTGTCTCTATAAAAAAAAAAAATTAAAATTAGCCGGGCATGGTGGTGCACATCTGTAGTCTCAGCAACTCCGGAGGCTGAGGAGGGAGGATCGCTTGAGTCCAACAGTTCAGGGTTTCAGTGAGCTATTATCATGCCATGATAGTGCTGTGATTGTGCCATTGCACTGCACTATAGCCTGGGTGGCAGAGTGAGACCCAATCTCTTAAGAAAAAAAGAGATGAAGGGCCAGGCACGGTGGCTCATGCCTGTAATCCCAGCACTTTGGGAGGCCAAGGCGGGCGGATCACAAAGTCAGGAGATCGAGACCATCCTGGCTAACACAGTGAAACCCCATCTCTACTAAAAAAAATAAAAATAAAAAAATTAGCCGGGTGTGGTGGCAGGCGCCTGTAGTCCCAGCTACTCGGGAGGCTGAGGCAGGAGAATGGCATGAACGTGGGAGGCGGAGCTTGCAGTGAGCTGAGATCGCATCACTGCACTCCAGCCTGGGCAACAGAGCGAGACTCCATCTCACAAAAAAAAAAAAAAAAGAAAAAAAGAGATGACATGAAGGTAGGACTGATTATAAGATCGTAAAGGTAGATGATGAGATCAAGAAGAATGCTACACAAATTCCAGTTAATGAACTGATTCTAGAAGAACTGCATCAGAATCATCCCAGGAGCTTCTTCTTTTCATCTTTAGTGAAGTAAAATTTGTATATAAAAATTTCATATAATTCATGTTTACAATTTGGTGAATTTGGACATATGTATACATACATGTTACTGTCACCACAATCAAGGCAATAAACATATCCATCACCTCCAAATATTTTCTTGTGTTCCTTTGGGTTTTTTATTTGTGTGTTGTGTTTATTAATTGTAAAATTAGTGGAGAAAAACATAGGGGAAAACTTTCTTGACATTCGCCTGGACAACATGTTTTTAAATATGACACCAAAAGCACAGGCAAGAAAAGTAAAAATAGACAAGTGGGATTGCATCAAACTAAGATGCTCCCGTACAGCAAAGGAAGCAATCAACAGAATAAAAAGGCAACCTATGAAATGGGAGAAAATATTTGCAAGCCATATACCTAAAAAGGGGTTAATTTCCAAAATATATAAGAAACTTCTAAACCCCAGGAGTTTATTTTAAAGATTGATTTTGGAACTCAGCCCTCACAGGTTCTAATTCATTAGGCCTCAGTTTCGGCCTATAAATCTGTATACGGTCATATGTTGTTTAACAAGATAGGATCTGAAAAATGCATTGTTAGGCAATTTGTCATGGTGTGAACGTTATACACAAGCCTAAATAGTATAGCTTACCATACCTAGTCTATATAGTATAGCCTGTTGCTCCTAAGCTACAAACCTGTACAGCATGTTACTGTACTGAATACTGTAGACAATATTAACACAATGGAAAGTATTTGTGTATCTAAACATATCTATAAAAGGTATAAATATTTAAAAGGTACAGTAAAAATATGGCATTATAACCTTATGGAATCGCCATTGTATTAATATATGCAGCCTGGCATTTACTGAAAAGTTACTATGCAGTGCATGACTGTATTTAAATAGTTGCTCAAGCACCACTGTTGCACAGTTATATAGCATTGGTCCTCACCTCTATCAGACCAATGCCTCCTTGTTTTGTCAAATATTTTGTAATGCCTTATGATCCTAAAATCAAAATTATAGAAATATAGCCCATCTAAGCATGAAATTTCAGAAAGTCAATAAAATGGTTTAATTAAAACACAAAAGAGAAATGCCAGGAAAGGGCTTCATAATAAGATCATATGCATAAGTAACAAGGAGCCGAATGTTAATAGCCAAGACAATGGGGACAATGTCTCTAGGGCATAACAGAGATCTTGGTGGTAGCCCCTCCATTCACAAGCCCAGAGGCCTAGGAGGGAAAAATGATTTCTTGGGCCAGGGCCCAGTGTTGCTCTGTGCAGCCTCGGGACTGGGCAACCTGTGTCCCAGCCACTCCAGCTTCAGTCATGGCTAAAAGGGGCCAAGATACAGCTTGGGCCATGGCTTCAGAGAATGCAAGCCCCAATCCTTAGTGGCTTTAATGTGGTGTTGGGCCTATGGGTGCACAGAAGACAAGATTTGAGTTTTGGGAACCTCCACCTAGATTTCAGAGGATGTATGGAAATGCCTGAATATCCAAGCAGGTGTGTGTTGCAGGGGTGGAACCCTCATGGAGAACCTCTACTTGGGCAATGCAGAGGGGAAATGTGGGGTTGGAGCCCCCACACAGAGTCCCCGCTGGGGCACTGCCTAGTGGAGTTGTGAGAAGAGGGCCACCATCCTCCAGACCCTGGAATGGTAGATAGCTTGCACCATGCTCCTGGAAAAGCCTCAGGCGCTCAATGCCAGCCTGTAAAAGCAGCATTGGGGGCTATACCCTATAGAGCCACAGGGACAGTGCTGCCCAAGGCTATGGGAGCCCACCCCTTGCATCAGAGTGCCCTGGATGTGAGACATGGATTAAAAGAAATTCATTTCAGAGCTTTAAGTTTTAATGACTGCCTGTAGCCTCTTTATTTTGGCCAATTTCTCCCATTTGAAATGGGAGCATTTACCCAATGACTGTACCCCCACTGTATCTTGGAAATAACTAACTTGTTTTTGATTTTACAGACTCATAGGTGTAAGGGACTTGCCTTGTCTCAGATGAGACTTTGGACTTGGACTTTTGAGCTAATGCTGGAATGAGTTAAGACTTTGGGGGACTGTTGCGAAGGCATGATTGTGTTTTGAAATACGAGAAAGTCATGAGATTTCGGAGGGGCCAGAGGTGGAATAATATGGTTTGGCTCTGTGTCCCCACCCAAATCTCATCTCAAATTGTAATCCCCACGTGTTGAGGAAGGGGCCGGTAGGAGGTGATTGGATCATGTGGGCAGTTTTCCCCAAGCTGTTTTCATGATATTGAGTGAGTTCTCATGAGATTTGATCGTTTAAAAGTGTGGCACTTCCCCCTTCTTTCTCTCTCTCTCGCCACCATGTAAGACGTGCCTTGCTTCCCCTTCACCTTCCACCATGATTTTAAGTTTTCTGAGGCCTCTCCAGCCTTGCAGAACTGTGAGTCAATTAAAACTCTTATCTTTAAAAATTACCCAGTGTCAGGTAGTTCTTTATAGTGGTGTGAAAACATACTAATACGGGCATCAATATAGCAAAAGACATAATGAATTAGTTAGATCTTGTACCTACTTAAAGACATTAGATTTAAGATAAATAAGAAAAACAATATTGAATTGAATATTTTACTATTTTTATTTATATTTGATATTTCAAAATAAGGGCTATAAAAATATATCCATATGCTATGGTTTGTATACAGTTTGTTTGTCTTCACCAAAGCTTATGTTGAAATTTGATTCCCAGTGTGGAGGTGTTGGAAAATGGGACCCAGTGGGAGGTTTTGGGCTATGGGAGCAGATCCCTCATGAATGTCTTGGTGCTATTCTTGTGATAATGAGTTCTCATTCTCTTGAAACTGGATTATTTTTCACAGGAATGGGTTAGTTCCTGTGAGAGAAAGTTGTTAAAAAGCCAGGATGCCTCTCAAATTTTCCTCATCACACATGTCCACTTCCCCTTTGAACTTCTCTATCATGTTTTGATGCAGCATGAAGCCAGGGCCATGTCCTTAAACTTCTCAGCCTGCAGAACTGTAAACTAAATAAAACTCTTTTCTCTATAAATTAGCCAGTCTAAGGTATTCTTTAACAGCAACAAAAAATTAACTAATACACCATAGAATTACCATGAATGTGACAAAATTGCCATGTAAGTGACAACCACAAATGCAGATGAGTATGGAGAGTTGTACTGACAACTCAGATATCACACATGGGCACTCACACTAATGTCATGACTTTCAGAAATGGCAAACAACCCTAGAAAATTTCTAAACAAAACAAAGTAAAATCTTCCCTTGGTTTGCACGATAGTTGCATTTCTGGAAAATTAAAACTATACAAAACATTTTGCATTTATATGAAAAATGGATCTATAATCTAGACCCAGATAATTTTCGGTTTTTACCTATGGAAATGTCAGGAGGATGCATTTGAAAGTCATGTGGGATACAGGGAAAAAAAATCTTTGTCATGTGGGCTTGTCCAAACATATTGCAGAGTATCTAATATCCCTGGCTCCCTCCTCCCATTAAATGCCAGGGCGACATCCACCTCCAGCATTGTGACAAGCAAAAAAAAAAAGCACTCTCCCCATTTTTGAAACATCCCCTAAAAATGATACTATTCACCTGGATAACTGCTGCTGCAAAAGTAAATAACAGAGGATGCAAGGTCAAGTGCTCTAAGGGACCTAACAGATCATGGAAAACTGAGCAATGGATGGATATGAAACAACAGGGATTGTGGGGCCTGTGATGAACAAAAGAAAACGGCCCCACCTAAAGACATTTACATTACGAAAACATCTTTTGAAAATTGTACCAGCTAAAGAAATGGCAGCAGGCTGCAGTATTTACTTTTCAAATGAATGGATTTGACTTGCAATACAAGGCTAGCCTTTATGTAGCCTAGTGTTACATTTGCATTTTAACAAAAAGCAGACCTTAAATTTAAGAATTTATCATTGAAAAAAGGTTTCAAGCATCAGCCTAGAATGAGCTTTTCAAAATGAGGGTTGGATATTTAGGAAATTGTGATCAGCAATGTTTTAATCAAACTGATTAAAATAGATTATAATAGAAAATGTCAGAGTACATAAATTTTGTCGTATTTCAATTGTGTGTGTGTGCGTGTGTGTGCACGAGCATGTATACCAGACATGATATAAACTATCTTGATATTGTTTGGCTCTGTGTCCTCACCCAAATCTCATGTCAAATTGTAATCCTCATGTGTTGGAGAAGGGGCCTAGTGGGAGGTGACAGAATCATGGGGGTGGACGTCCCCCTTGCTGTTCCCGTGACAGAGTTCTCACACTATCTGGTTGTTTAAAAGTGTATAGCACTTCCCCCAACTTTATCTCCTGCCACCATGTGAAGACAGTGCTTGCTTCCCCTTCACCTTCTGCCATGATTATAAGTTTCCTGAGGCCTCTCAGCCATGCTTTCTGTACAGCCCGCAGAACTGTGAGTCAATTAAACCTCTTTTCTTTGTAAATTACCCAGTCTCAGGTAGTTCTTTATAGCAGTGTGAAAACGGGCTAATACATATCTTTCTGGGAGTCTTAGTAAAAACAACTTTGGAAAACAGTGAGATAAATGGTTAGGTGAGGATTTGGGGTGTAGTAGGATCTTTCCCAAAAACACTGTAGCCATCTGACATAGTGGCCTTTTTTTGACATATTTATTAGAAGCCAAATTTGGAGTCAAAGAGACTAGGATTTTAGTTCCAGCTGTACCTCTCAGGTATGTGATTATAGGAAAGCTGCTTAAACTTTCTTAGCCTGCCTTGGTTTCCTTATCTATAAAATGAAGATAATAATGTATTATAAGATTTTTGAAATAATTAAAGGAGATAATATATGTCAAATGTGTAAACCAAAATAAAATTCTAAGCTCTTCAACAGACTGAACAAATCCCCTCTGGACCAAGGAAAACTTGAAAAACTGAATTCCCAGCCATGATGGGAAGGGATGCTGTACCCACCTAATTATACCCCCTCCCTTTTGGAGTTTAGGCACAACTGACCAGCATTAACATTAAAATAGAAATCATAAGACTGACAGAACAATCTTTGGCAATAAGATACCAAATTGCAACCTGACTCTGGTATAGTATCATATGACAGATAGTAGACCTTGAAGGAAATCAAAATATTTTACACCAAAATATATTTCTTTGACATATTTTGAAATAGCCTTGCAAAGCTATCTTTTGTGGGGGTAATTTTGCATCTGTATAAAATCTCCAGTAATGTAACTAGGCCTTTCCTGAATCTCAGAGAGATTAAGAGTATGATATCTTTTAAGGTCCAAAAAAAGGCGTTTACCATCTACTCTCTCTGAAGGCTGCTACCTGGAGCCTTTATTGTGTTATAATAGGTAGCTAGTCAGACATGAGCAGGGCAGGAGAGGCCCCTCCCCTCAACCCCACCACTACCACCAGGAGTCTCAGACAACCATCAGGTGACTGTCAGGTAGTTATTAAACCGTCTCTCTAAAATAATCATTGGTCATAGCCAGTGCCAGGGAAAGGCAGTCTCCCAATAGATAGAAACACTTGAAACTGGTAATCAGCAGCTTTCTAGTAAGATCTCAGGAGTTAGGCGAGTGGGTTCAAGCATGCTTACTAAGAGGAAAAATGGCAGAGTTTTAACTGGTTTACGACCTTCTAAGAGCATTCAACAAGTAAGGGAAGAACACCTCAAGTGAGCATGTGTACAACTCCAGTAAGCACACTGCACAGTGCGGCCTCTCCTGAGTGCTGGCAGGCCACTGTACGTGTGGGCAGCACACCCCAAGCGAAAAATCAGGGAAGAAGTAATGCAGATCCTGAAAGCATGCCAACATATAAAACCCCAAGTCAAAGATGAAACCGTGAGCTCCACTCTCTCAAGGTGCCCACTTGACCCTCTTCCAAGTGTACTTTACTTCCTTTTGTTTCTGCTCTGAAGCTTTCTTAATAAACTTTCACTCCTGCTCTAAAATTTGCCTCGGTCTCTCACTCATCTTATGCCCCCTCTGTCGAATTCTCTCTTCTGAAGAAACAAGAATTAAGGTTGCTGCAGCCCCATATGGATTTGCTGCTGGTAACGATTACGTAACAAGAACCTTGGCTTCTACAGCACCCCTTATTTTAAATCAAGTATTTTTTCCTACTAATGTCGTCTTGATTTAACTCTTTCAACTAATTGCCAACCAGAAAGTCTTTGAATCCACCTATGACCTGTAAGCCTCCCACTTCAAGATGCCCTGACTTTCTGAGCTGAACCAATGCATATCCTACATGTACTGATTTATGTCTTTGCCCGTAACTTCTGTCTCCCTAAAATGTATAAAAACAAACCAGACCGCCTCAGGCACACTTTCTCAGGACCTCCTGAGACTATTTCCCAGGCCATGGACACTCATACTGGCTTCGAATAAACCTCTTTAAAAATTTTATAGAGTTTGCTTTTCTTGGTCAACAAATGCTTGGTATACTCTTTGACATATAGTGAGGACTCAATGAATGACAGATGAAATTATTATTATTTTAATAATCACTAATGTATAAGGTTTGTCTGGCATACCAGCAAAATATGAAATATTGTTTTCTTCCTGTTATAGAGAAATTCTTTGAAATGCCTAAAGCCATCATATTTGTATTAGTCATTTACTGCTGTGTAACAAATTACTCTAAAGCTTAATATCTTAAAACTACAAACAATTATTATATCACATACTTTCTGAGAATCAGGAATCTGGAATCAGCTTAGCTAGGAGTTTCTGACTCAGGGTCTCCCATAAAGTGGCAGTCAAGCTATCCATCAGGGAGGCACCCTCCAAAGGGGCTGAAGTATCCATTTACAATCAAATTTATGTGACTGTTGCCAGGAGGTTTCAGTTCCTTGCCATGTGGGCTTTTCCATAGAGCTGCACATGGCATGGTTTCCCCAACAGCATATCTTCTGAGAGAGAAAGAGAGAGAGAGAGAGAACACCAAAGACAGAAGCCTCAGTCTTGTATAACTTAATCTCTGAAATGACATAACATCACTTCTACCATATGCTATTGGTCACAAATTCTAAGCCTCATACAATTTGTGGGGAGACTATACAAGGGTGTAAATAGCAGGAAACACAGATCATCATTGGGGGTCATTTTTGAGGCTATCAACAATATTTATTGAATGTTCCTCCTCTTCAAAATTTTTAATGCAAACATATGAGACTTTCCAGGCATAAGTAATTATCCCTCACTACCTACAATGAACACTTGGGTTCACATTAACACAAATTTGAGGAGTCATCAATTTTGTTAATGATACATGACACCAGCTTATTTAATAAATCATATTTAACTTTTAGGAAAATTTTGCATAGAGTGTTATGTTTCTTTCAAGAAATTAAACTTTGGTAAAGGTATTTTAAATATACCTTTACGTCTTCCACTGAGTAATATTTGGCTCTATGGAAAAATTATTTCTTCTAGTTATTCTTTATTACATTCTAAAAATAAATCTCTGAAGGCAGGCTTCTTCTTCTGAGCATGCGACCCGATAGTAATATATGGTTAAGACTTCAAAAGTAAAAATCAATGAGGATGTTTGATTAGCATAATCCTTTTTAAAAATGATGAAAGTAGAATGTGAAATGTCAATATTCTTAATGCCGAAAATTTGATGAACTACAACAATACATTAAAATAATTGCAAAAGAGAATTTTAATCATAATATAAAAATTAAATTCCTTATTCAGAAAACGTTCATGAAAATAGCCAAAATCAAACTGGAAAATCAATACTTCTCTTAAAAGACAAAATTTAAAACACACTTATTTCCAAGGTGTCATCTAATTTAAAAAAAATGCTTGCATCTGTTTTTCAAATTTGACTTTTATTTCGATGTAAACTCTTTCTTCAATATATGGCATCATAGATTTCAAATTTGCTTCTGAGTTCATTCATATTTTTAAAGTAATAGATCAGTTTTGGCCTTTGGCAAGATAATGTAATTGACCCTTCCCCAATGTGATCTCTATCCTTCCCTTCCCCCATGCTTGCTCTTTTATTTTATGATCTCTAGTTTCCACAACTGCCCAATTAAGATACTTTCTGATACTTAACACAGAGGCATAAGTGATTAATAATAATTTTAAAGTGGTACACATCTGTACTACTCCAACGAGATAACTCACATACACTCCCTATCACAATTCTTGATGCCAAGTAGGTGATTAATAATTGGTGAGTTTCCCTTTTTTACAGCTTTGTTTTCCACTGCTCTAAGTCAAAGCTGCTAATAATATTAACTCACACATTTAAAGAACGTTAACTTCTTGACAGCCCCCCTGTGAAGCACAGTTATATCTGCATTATCTAATTTAATCATTACAACAACCATACAGACTGGGTCCTATTATTATCCCCATTTTACAGATGACAAAACTGAAACTCAAACCTTGTCACAGCTATCAACTGGCAGAGCTATAATCAAGATGAGGTCTCTTTGATTTCTGGGTCCATGTTCCAATTCTCTGTCCTTTATCCTGCTATTTACAGTACATCTGCCCTGTACTTCTTGAGAGCTTTGTTTATTCTTTGGCTCCTTTCCCCTCCCCACTCCCTACTAGTGTTCAAAATCAACACACATCACACAAGAGCCAGTGTAACTGCAGACACAGAACGAAACAGTGCATATAGTATGCTAACTTTTTTCAACCCTTTTATTTTTCAAATCATTTGTTGATTGCAAATCACTCAACAGATCAAGTTCACAAATGGCATATACTTCCATTGATATTGTGATTCAAGATATATTATTTCATCCTTAAGAACATCTACAAAACCACAAATGTGACAGTCTACTGCTTGTCCAACATAATCAGCTATCCTATTTTTCCAGAAAGTAAGAACAATAATAACTAGATAATGCATTTTCAAACTTCCCTTGCATTTATCTAAGGCTTATGGCTAATTTTGGTCAATAGGATGTGAATTAAAGTGATATGTGTAACTTCTGTGTCATCTCTAGTATAAAACAAACCCTGGCTCTTCCACTTTCTCTTAAACATGAGGTGTCTGGGACCCAGTTTTGACTATGCTGATCAAGACAATTCTCTTGGGCAGAGGTGGGCAAACTTCTTCTGTAAAGTTCCAGACAGTAAATATTTTAGGCTTTATGGGCCACATAGGGTCTTTATTACAACAGTTTAACACTGCTATTGCAGTACAAGAGCAGCCATAGACAACAGATACACAAATGAGTGAGGCTGCGCTCTAATAAACCTTTATTTACCAAAAACAGACAGAGAGCCAGATTTAGCCCACAGACTACAATTGGCTGATCCCTACTCTAAAGGATGGTAGAACAACAAGATGAAAAGGACCTCAGAATACCTGAATAACTACTTTCAGCATAGCCAGCCATCAGTCTGAACCACTAGTATCTGGATTTGTTGCTATGCAAGAAATTTATTTATTCTGGAAGCCACTATGCTGGGGAGTCCCTTCCTTACAGCAGCTTTAGATTTACCATAACAAATAATATAAGTGACAGAGAGGGAGAAAATAATTACATAAAGTTTTAATCTGCAATGAAAAATTTTAAGTAAAATCATCCAATGTGTCAGTATTTTTATTAGTAGTTAAATACATTTTAAAAGCCTGGCATATACCTTCCCAGCTGTTTGCTACAAATTAGAGAATAAAAAAATACTAAGAATGAAAGCAACTTCTGGATGTGGCCAGCTGTACTACAGTCTCCAGAAACCTGCACTATCAGAAAATTGGGGATCACCTTCATTTATATTATGAAAAAGGATTAAAGCCTTCAGCCCTACTGTTGAATTTCAATTATCAAACAGTGAGAGAGCAGAAATATTTACAGAAGACAACAGGACTCTCCACTCCTAACACCTAAATCAAATGACAAAAGCAGTGGCCTACTTTGCCTCCATGTGTGATGTCCCCATTAATGAAAGTGCGCTAAAAGATCTCATTAACACAATTCTACAGGTAATATGCATCAATTACACATGAGGTGCACATGAATCTAGCTAAATTATAGATCTTAAAGTGTGCCCTCCCATGTTTGTTATTCACTCAACCGGTAAGTTGATAGATTCCTATATAGCTTCTGAATACAGAACTAATAAATATGTAAACATATTTAATTAGTGAAGAAAATAAATGAAACAGCCTGTCCTTCTTCATTGGGGAGGGCACATTGCAGAGCAAGTCTGTCTGCATGGCAGCAGCTATTCCTTCCACCTTGATAGTATGTAGTTCATCATGTAGAGTGAACACTAAATCTGGCCATACCTCTAAATCACCAAGGAAATGAACTTAAAAATGCATATGCTTAAGTATTATTTTCAAAGTTTTCATTTTAGTAAATCTAATATGGGATCTGAAAAGCATATTTTTAAGAACTAGGTGATTATGTGTCCAATGAAGCACTTATCCTCATACCTAGTTTAGTAATTACTGATCTAGAAAGTTACAGTAAATATATAGATTGGCCCAAGCATGATCCTCACACAGAATATTTTCACAACGTTCCAAACAGACACTTATCTATAGATTAATCTCTTTGGAAGACAATTCTTAAATCAACCAAAGTAGAAAAAGTACTTAAAATGTTACTAATCCAAGTCTTCTTATTTTCCCTATTGACCCTTCACTGTTAGGTGAACAATTAAGCCTTCAACTTCCTCAGGCTTATACATGTTAACTCCTTTTTCCCTTGCCCTTTCCATATGAAAGTTTTCTCTAGTTTTACAGCTCAGGTACTTTCAGTTCCTAGAAAGAAGGAACTACGATTTTTTTTTAAATCTATTTATACCCAGTGCCCAATATAACACTTATACTCTCAGACAATAGGAATGATGATAATGTTTACAAATCATATACCTGGTAAGGGTAGTATCTAGAGTCCATAAAGAACAATTATAACTCAACAATAAAACAGCCCAAATTAAAAATGGACAAATGATTTAATAGATATTTCTCCAAATAAGATATACAAATGGCCAGTAAGCACATGAAAGGATACTCACCACCACCGGTTACTAGGGAAATTGAAATGCAAATCAAGACCATAATGAGATGCTACTTCATACCCACTAAGATGGCTATAATTCAAAAAAAGAAAAAATACAGAGACAATAATAAGTGTTGACAAGAATGTGGAAAAATTGGATCCCTCATATACACTGCTGTTGGGAAGATAAAATGATGCAGCTGCTTTGGAAAAGTCTGGCAAGTTCTTCAAAAGGTTAAACATAGAGTTACCATATGAGTAAGCAATTTCACTCTTTGATACATAGCCAAGAGAAATAAAAACATATGTCCATGGAGCCAGGCGTGTTGGCTCACGCCTGTAATCCCAGCACTTTGGGAGGCTGAGGCGGGTGGATCACGAGGTCAGAAGATCGAGACCATCCTGGCTAACAGGTGAGACCCCGTCTCTACTAAAAATACAAAAAATCAGCTGGGCGCAGTGGCAGGTGCCTGTAGTCCCAGCTACTCTGGAGGCTGAGGCAGGAGAATGGCGTGAACCTGGGAGGCAGAGCTTGTAGTGAGCCGAGATGGCACCACTGCACTCCAGCCTGGGCGAAAGAGCAAGACTCCGTCTCAAAAAAAAAAAAAAAAAAAAAGTCCACGGAAAGCTTTGTACATAAATGTTCATAGCAGAATTTTCCATAATAATCCAAAACTAGACACAGTCCAGATGTCTTTGAATGAATACTTAATCAAACTGTAGTAGATTCATACCATGGAATATTATTCAGCAATAAAAAGGAACGAAACACACAGCAACTTGCATGAATCTCAAGGGCATTATGCTGAGTAAGATAAGACAGTGTCAAAAGGTTACATACTGTGTGATTCCATACATTTGGCATTCTTGAAAAGATAAAGCTATAGTGAAGGAAAACAGATAAGTGGGTGCCAGAGGATATGGATGGAGTGAAGATGTGACTATAAAGAGATAGTACAGAGAGTTTTTGAGATGATGGAACAGTTCTGTACTGATTGTGGTGGTGCTTGTACAAATACATACATGTGTTAAAATTCATAAAACTGTACACTAAAATAAAAACACCAAAGTAAAAACAACACCTGTGGCTGCTGATGAAATTATTCAAAATTTTGGTTAAGAAAACATATAGAGAGAATACAGAAGCACCTACACGCGTGTTCCAATGACAGAAGCAGGTAATAATTGGTCAGTGAACTTGGCAGGCAAGGAACCCAGAAGTTTGAGATTATAGTGAGCTATGATAGTGCCACTGCACTCCAGCCTAGGTGACAGAGTGAGACCCTGTCTCAAAAAAATAAATAAATAAACATAGCCAGAGAACAAATAATACTTTAATACTTCCTGAAATAAAGAGACATTTGGAGTCTTTCTCTAAAGGGTAAATGGAGGAGCAGCTTTTACAGCAAGAAAACAGTGACATACTGTATAGGAAAATGAAATCGCTATAAAGTATCAAAACATTGTTATAAAAAGTGCTTAGCCAGGATTCTTAAAACTAGATAATAATAAATTATAAATGTTTATAAGGTGGCAGCCGAGGGACAAGCCACTGGCAATTCTTGATGCCACATTTTCAAAGTAAATTACCAAGATTATGGTTCTAAACAAGACATATTCTGCATGTTTATTCATTCATTCCATTAATATTCAGTACCTATCATATGCCAAGAACTGTTCTAGACATTTGAGATATGTCTTCTATGAATAAAATAAACAAAAATGCCTGTTTTGTAGGGCTTACCTTCTAATATGTAAGATTAGGGTTAGAAGAATCTATTAGGCTTTGGTGAGAGTATAAAGACATAAAATATTTTGGAAATTAGATATAGATACAAATTTATAATACCCATACCTTTTGGCCTAGCAACTCAACTTCGGTGAATCTATCTTGCAGATAAACTCACACAGGATCTAAGGGTATGTGATAAGTAAAATTATAAGATAACCTCCAATAATCCCACCTGTTAGTGTACATGCCTTCTATAATTCTCTCCCTTGAATGTGAGCAAGACCTTTGCATATAATGGGAATCACTCCCTTTACTATATTTATATTATTAATCAGCTGACTTTAGAGTTAACCTAAAGGAAGATTCTACAGATAGATCTGACATTATTAGGTGAACCCTGTAAAGAGATTGAGCCTTTCCTAAAATCAAAGAGCTTCAGAGTGTGAGGGGACCTATGGAGGGCACTATGCAGCAGGAACCTAAGAGTGGCCTCTAGGAGATGAGCATGGTGCCTGGCCAACAACCAGTAAGAAAGCAAGGAACTCAGTCACAGAACCACAAAAATAATGATTCCATCATTATCCTGAAGAAGCATGGAAGCAGATCCTCCCCTAGTTAAGGCTACATGAAAACTGTGAGATAATAAATCTTGTTTTAAGCTGCTAAGTTTGTTATGATTTACTGTGCAGCAGTAGAAAATACAAGGTATTTCAATGAGAATGTTAAGGACACTATTTGTAACAGTGAAGTATAAGAAATACTCTAATGTCTAAACTAAATTTGTTAAATAAATTAGGAAGTATTTGGACTATGGGATACCATGATGCCCTTCTATAAAGTTCTTTACATCCAAAATATAGAAGTACTAATATGTGATAATACATACTAATATGTGATATTACATACTAATATGTTCTTGGTAGTGTGTTATGTAAAAAAGAGCCATTGACAGAATAACATGTTGAGGCTTACTTAGAAGATGATACCACAAAATATGGTGCTTTGACACTGGAGGGATTCTCTCTGGAATTTCCTTATTTGACTAAAAAAACTTCTTTAAAAAAATGCAATTGTCTTAAGACCCCCTTCCTAGGAATTTAATCAAATAATCAGAAAAGATTAACCTCTGGAGAAGAGAAGAGACTGGGAGTCATCAGTAAGTCCGGACAGACTTTTCATCTATTCTTCTGAGGAAGCTCTAGTGGAGGTGGTGGGAAGGCAAGGGGTGGAACTTCACTGTGAACAAAGGTAATAACTGGGGAATTTATCTGCAAAATAAGACAACCTTTGTTCACAGTGAAGTTCCACTGCTCACCTTCTACCACCTCCCCGAGAGCTCAGAGCAACTTTGTCCCATCCTATTGTTCTTTGGGCTCATTCATTTCCCCTGAGAATCATTGACTCCTGCACCCCCAATCTCCCTTTCCTTATGAAGAAATGTACATAAGCATCTATACCTCATTGTGTTATTGGGTAATCATATTTCCCACAATTTCCCCCTATGCACATTAAATATATTTTGTACCTTTTTCTCCTATTAATCTACCTTTTGTCAGATCATTTCCAGCAACCTTTGGGGGACAGAAGGGAAATTTTACTTTGCCCCCCAAAATATGGATAACATATACAATATTTTGTAACAAAGAAAATATCCAAATATCCAAGCTGGGTATGGTGGCACACACCTGTAGTTCCAGCTATTCAGGAGGTTGAGGCAGGAGGATCGCTTGAGTCCAGAAGTTTGAGTCCAGTCTTGGCAGTATAGTGTGATCCTATCTCTGATTAAAAACAAAAAAAAGGAAAGGGAAGGGGAGGAGAGGGGAGAAGGAAGGAAGGAAGGAAGGAAGGAAGGAAGGAAGGAAGGAGAAAGAAAGAAAGAAAAGAAAAGAAAGAAGCAAGGAAGGAAGGAAGGAAGGAAGGAGAAAGAAAGGAAGGAAGGAAGGATGGAAGGAAGGAAGAAAGAAAGAAAGAGGAAAAGAAAGAAGCAAGGAAGGAAGGAGAAAGGAAGGAAGAAAGAAAGAAAGGAAGGAAGGAAGAAAGAAAGAGAAAAGAAAGAAGCAAGGAAGGAAGGGAGAGAGAGAGAGAAAAGAGAAAAGAGAGAAAAAAGAGAAAGAGAGAGAGAGAGAAAGAAAGGAAGAAAGAAGAAAGAAAAAAAGAGAAAATATCCATATGCAAAATGTACATTATATCCATATGTGTGTGTGTGTGTGTGTGTGTGTGTGTGTATATTTATTTATTTGAATGTGCACAGAAAAAGTCTGGAAGAAAACACATCAACCTTTTTACAGTAGTTATCCCAATAAAATAGAACAAGTTTGGTGGGTGAGATAAGAAGGGTTTCAACTTTTATTCTGCACACTTACGTATTGTTTGAATTTTGTTTTAAGGAATATGCATTCTTTCTGTGTTTAAATTGGTACAGATGAATAATCTGTGATAGTAATAGTTGTAAAAGCTATTTTTTCCCCTGATAGTTACCTTTATCTTGGGATTTAACTGCTTTTGGGAACAGCTCACTTTAAAGTATTATGGTTTTGAACATCTGTTTAATGTTTGCAGAGAGTTACTATTTGGGGTCAAAAAATCTACCTTTTACATATCGTGACTATGAAAAGTCTGTGCTTAAGACTTCATATACAGAACCATCATCTTTAGTTTCAGGAAAATTACTCACTGTAGCACACTAACATCATTGGTGGCAAGAAACAAAATCATAAGGGGAGTTTTTGAAGAGTGGCATAACCTTATCTGCAACTGAAATTGACCTCTGGCATGCGAAGTGTCTGACACTTCCCCAAAATGAGATGACAGTAATAAATAGTCAAGAGTCCGACAATCAGAATAATTCCTTCACTTGGGAGGAAATAAGCCTGCTGTGCTGGCACTTATCATAGTGTGCAAAAAGAGTGGGCTCAGGGGAATTGTCTAAATGGGCACAGTAAGTGAACCAAGTATAGAGAATTAAGAGATGCCAGTAGGAAAGGGGATAGGAGGTTTTAAGCAATACATAGTGATTAAGGCTAAAATTAAACCACAGATGAAAACTGAGTCATAGTTAAGAAAATCAAAATACTTCACCCCAAAATATACTTCTTTGGTATATTTTGATTTGGTTGTTCCAGGTCCTGCAAACCTAAGTAGCCCTGCACAGCTATCCTTTGTCACGGAGATTTGCATATGTAGAGAATCTGCATAGATACAGCCAGGCTTTCTCTGAGGCTCTCTTTTGTCCAGATCTAGGAAAGATTAACTGAGAGTCTGTCACTTTAAAAGTCTGAAAGAAACTTTTACCATCTACTCTTTCTGAGGGCTGCTACCTGTGAGGTTTCATCTACATAACAAGACCACCTTTGCTAGTCAGGCCTCTTCTTCCCCTCATAACCTGTCTTACCATTACAACTTGATTTCCCGACATAACCTGGTTTTGGCCATGTTCTAAGCCCCCATTCTATCTCTAACCTCAAGACGACCTATAAGTTTCTGTATCCCACCTGGGGTTTGAGATAATCACTCCACGGTTCTCTGGTGCATGTTAATACATTTGTATGCCCTCTCTCCTATTAGTCTGCCTTTTGTGAGTTGATTTTTCAGTGAATTTTCATAGAACTAGGGGGAGGTTTTTCCTTGGCCCCTACAATAGTCAGGTCAGTGCCACTGCTAGTGCCTTTGTGCAAATTATTAAGACTCCTGTTTCTTCAGGCAATAAATCCCCATGCCAGACTCCATTTCCTCCACTCATCCTGGTGCTTCAATGCAGTTAAAAATCTATACAACGAAACACGCAGTAGTCCTGAGTCAGGCCCAGGAAAGCAAGGAAGAGCCAGCATATGAGAGCTGGCATATGGAATTTAAATCCCATTAAGCTCTAGTAGAGTTACCTAATTCTGATGTGACATTGTGCTAAGCCAGGCCAAAGCAAGATTGGGGTGAAGCAGGAGTGGTTGTTTACAAGGCCAACTACACCTGAGACCCTGTACTAGTCAGGATTGACACATAAAATTAACCATCCCAGACCCTACCAGACTCTGTGAGATAATAACCATAAGGAGATAGCTCTGTTACATTTGTACAGCAACAATTAAAGTGGCCCAAATGAACTGAACTAATGAACTAGTATTGAACCTAAGAATATCTAGATGTTTGAAGTTTTATAAAAATAAAAATAAATAGAACCTGTTTGAACAATTAAAATAAATGCAGTTTGATCAAGTTTGATCCCATTTTTTATTTTATAATATAACTGACACTGCTATATTCCTAAAACAAAATTTTCTGCAGCATTTATGTTGACGTTGTATGCCTGCTTGTCAATGATGAGAAGATGATGAATTAAATATAGTTTCTCCATTAATCAGACATTCTAATAACACATCCTTCAAGGCATCCAAGTGTCACATTTGTTTTCTCAAATTTTCACATAGTCAATGTCATTTTGTATCATTTTTCATCAAACCACATTGATTAATCAATCATTTAATCAAGCACCTTCTATGTGCGCAGAAGCATGCTAGATGTTGTAGGAAATCATAGGAAGTAGACAAAGAAAATCCTGTTATTAAAGCACTTGAAAACTAGCTGAGAAGACTTACACACTCATAAAGTATATAAAAAATGTGTAAGTATATAGTAAAGTCTATGATGTCAAAAGTAAACAATAAGATCCTATTTTACAATATATACAATAAATATTTAAAAAAAAAAAAAAGAAAAGAAAGGAGAATTCATCAGAAAAGATTTCACCATACAGACAGGATTTAAATTGAGCCTTAAAGGATAGGTTGGAAGAGCTTAACTGCTCTGTGCTATAAGCCTTTTTGATAGCACAAAAATTGCATTGAAAAGTGTATTTTTTTTTCTGCTGTAAACTGAACGTTAGTGCAGGGCTTTCACTCATAGAGAACACTAATATGTTTCCAGCCCTCAGATGCTTTTATGGGGAAAAAGGAGCAGGACAAGGTTTCAGCTACTGGCACAAAAGGTTCACTTATGCTTTGTTGAAGGAGACAATTCTAGCTACCACTTTGCTTGGTCATTGAGACTTTATATCAGCTCTGCTTCATTATGGCTAAATATTTTTAGTAATTAGAGCATTCAGATTCTCCATTTCTTTGTCACCAAGCCTTCTCTGTCATTTCTGAGGTTATATAACCCATTTAATGAAAGCCTTTGGAGTGTTTTGAAAATTCAATATGCATTCTCTTCTATGTATAATAAAAGCTCTTATTCACTATTTTTTCAAGAGGAAAATAAGATACAATTTGAAAAAGAATGATCAGTGTATTCCACTCTTCAATTACTTTATAAATAATTGTCAGGCCTCTGAGCCCAAGCTAAGCCATCATATCCCCTGTGACCTGCATGTATACATCCAGATGGCCTGAAGCAACTGAAGAATCACAAAAGAAGTGAAAATAGCCAGTTCCTGCCTTAACCGATGGCATTCCACCACTGTTGTTTGGTCCTGCCCCACCCTAACTGATCAATTAACCTTGTGACATTCCTTCTCCTAGGCGAGTCTTAGAACCACCCCACCAAGCACCTTGTGACCCCTGCCCCTGCCTGCAAGAGAATTACCCCCTTTAACTGTAATTTTCCACTACCTACCCAAATCCTATAAAACTGCCCCACCCCTATCTCCCTTTGCTGACTCCTTTTTTGGACTCAGCCTGCCTGCATCCAGGTGATTAAAAAGTTTTATTGCTCACACAAAGCCTGTTTGGTGGTCTCTTCAAATGAGGCATGTGGCAATAATTAACCCTCTCAATTCTTATATCTTATGATTTTGCAGGGGGAGGGGTGCTCCCTAATTACCTCAGGACATTATTGCTAGATTAGTGACCAGTTGCTTAAACAAACAGATGTGCATGTGTTAGAGACATAAAGCATTTATTAAAGTGACTACAAAGAACAATAACAAATTTATGACTTTTTATGATGTCCCACTTCTTCAGTCATGGGTTTCCGTTTTCAGTGTTCTTTACCTCTAATTGTACATGTCATGTAAATCTATACAAAAGCTAGTACCTTTCTAGGGCTCACTATATGCCCATAGAAATGGAGAATATCATCATTGCAAGAAATATTAGAAATCTTTCCTCATTTTACAGAAGAAACAGATAAAGAAGAGACAACTAGTTATTGACAGAGTCAGAAATAAAATTCCTGTCTCTTGACAAAATTAATCTACAAGATTTTTTGTTTTGTTTTTAATAAGGAGGGTTAAATTGAGAAGAGTAAAATTTTGGCAACCTAAAAAGCACTGCCATTGTTCTCTTAAGCATTATCAGTGACTATAAGCTTTTCAAAACTCCAAAAACCTTGATGCCAGCTTAAGGCTGATTTTTCTTTACCACCGCCAAAACACTATGGAACAGTTTCTGGGATAGGTCTACATCCAAGCTCAGTGGTAGAGTTCACAGGAGACAACTACATGCTCACCAGCTTCTGTAGATTATTCTAAAATATGTTGTGCTTCTTCTCTTTCTAGCCCCCACCTCAGACCTGCATTTACATCCTACTAACATTCAAATATTTTCCATTCCTTACCCACGGGGTCAATGATTAATTGTTGGGATATACCATACAAATAGCAAGGGAAAAAAAATCCCAGAAAAGAAACTTTTAGTAACTGAAAGAACACAGTGGGTTATTGGCCCAGAAAAGCATTAAAGTGCTAACCCATAAAGCTAGATTGAAAAACATCCAGGAATGGAAGACTAAAACTCATGCTTTATCGTAAGATCCAGTATCCAGCACAATGCTTTATTCATAACAGGTATTCAAGAAATATTTATAAACAAATAAATAGACATTAGATTGGAACATGCACTGGATTTTGGAGTTAGCATGATTCAAATTGGAAAGTATGGGAGTGGGTGGGAGGAATGAAGAAAAATGTTAAGAAAAAACACAAATAAACAGAACAGCTATCAGATTAAATAAAAAGAATTGAGGATTTCTCTTAGATGGCATTTTGTTTTCCTTTTCTTTTTTACTTTTTAAATTATTATTATTATACTTTAAGTTCTGGGGTACATGTGCAGAACGTGCAGGTTTGTTACATAGGTATACATGTGCAATAGTGGTTTGCTGCACCCATCAACCCATGATCTACATTAGGTACCCTAAAGCAATAACCCCCCCCCCCTTTTGTTCCTGTTACTGACTTATAAAAGAATACGAGTCTCTTTTCTTGGTGAATGCTCCAATATAATGGAGTCAATGAATTGTGATGCTGTTAACTTGTCCCACTAACTCCCACATTTCTTTAAATGAAAACTACTTCTTAATTGGTTTCAGGTTCCACTTTTAGACAAAATTACTTTATAGACTGTACTGTGTATTCCACCTTGAGGGAACACTTAGTTTCTGGGCGTCATTTTTAGTGATTGATCAGTGGGTTCATGTGGTAGCAGCCTGATCCCTCCATTGTAAAGTTCCCCATAAGTCCTTCATTCAATGCTTCTGTTGTGGCTCAGAAAATAATCCCACAAAATGAAGGCCTCAGAAGCAGCCTCAGAAGCAAAAGTTCTTCTTTGACCTTCTCTTGCTCTCGTGTCTCTCAGTCCCATCCTCCCGAGGCTAGCCATAGAAACTAGAATCCTTTTTTCTTGAAGGTGGGTCAGAGAAACCAGAAGCTCTTTTCTCCACCCAGCCATAAAACTTAAAAATACTGCTTTAATTTTCCCTCCAATCTTCTGTGTAAAAACTGGTCATAAAGAAATGATCCTACCTATCTTCTTTGGTTGTAGGTCAGAAGACCCCCACTCCAGAGAGGGTTCTGCTTCACACCCAGAAGGAAGGAATGCTTGCTCAGAGAGGCCAAGAAGAACCTAGACAGAGAGGCCTTGCTGAGTTTCCCCACTCAGTCTATAAGCATTTGATCATACCCTTTTTGTCCAACCATATTTCTACATGGATGTCCATACTTTGTTGACCTAAGCATTAAAATGGACAATTTCCTCTGTATCTGTGGGTCTTCATTCTGAAGACTCCTTTGTATGCCTTTTCTCCTACTAACCTGCCTTTCATGAGCTGATTTTCTAGTGAACCTTCAGAGGGCCAAGTCTTGGCCCCTACACTTCCATCCATCAAAGACAATTACCTAAATCAATGATCTCATTACATGTTACATAATAGTTATTTTACAATCTATCATTTCTTTCCCATTTTTTGGCTGGAATTCTTCTGAAAAGGAGAAGTTTCACTCATAAAGTACAGTTATTTTAGAACCCTAAAATACACTCATTAGGAGGTGCTAAGCAGTAGAGTGATAAGATCTGATTTACTCTTTAGAAAGATGGACTGTGGGTTCAAGGACGGCAGGTATAAAGGCAAGAAAACTAATTAGAGGGCTGCAGCAAAGTCCAGGTAAGAGATAATGGTGTTTTGGAGTAATATTTTAACATTAGAAATGGTGAGAAGTGGTCATAATTAGGATATGATTTGGAGATAAATCCAAGAGGACTTGAAAGATTGGATGTGAGCTGTGAAGGAAAGAAATCAAGAATGTCTCCTAGGTTTTGGTTTAAGCAAGTAGGTGTCAACACCAAGATCAAGAAACACAACATAACCGCAGTACAGAAGCACCCCTTGTACCCCCTCCTGGACAGTCCTCTCATTCCCAGAGTAACTACCATCTTGATATCTAATGGCAAATGTTAGTTTTATCTGGTTTTGCTCTTTTATTAATGAAACCGTAATGTATTTTGTGTCAACATTATATTTGTGAGATGCATAAATAATGTCATTCATTTTTATGACTGTGTTGTATTGGTGACTTTTTCTCCATTTATTTATTTATTCTACTGTTCATGTCATTTTCAGTCTTGGCTACTTTAGCCTTCTATGGACATTTTTGCACATGTTTTCTCTTGAACATATGTATGCATTTCCATTGGTATTTACCTAGGAGTGGAACTGCTTTATGAGTATGGATTTATTCAGTTGTATTAGTATAGTAGTCCCCTCTTTTTTGTGATTTTGCTTTCTTTAGTTCCACTTATCCATGTTCAACCTTGTCCAGACACATTAAATGGAAAATTATTTAAATTAACAATTAATAGGTTTTAAATTGTGCACTGCTTTGAGTAGCTTGATGAAATCTCACGTCATCCTGCTCTGTCATGCATGGGATGTGAATCATCCTTTTGTCCAGCATATTCAAGCTATAGTTGCTATCTGCCTGTTAGCCATTGACATCTGCTCCTGACCTCCAACCATCAACACCATGATCGTTCGATAACTCAGTATCACCCAAAGCAGTCAAACCTTCTAGTAAAGTATTGTTAGAAATTCATTAGTAGCCTAATGCTATGTCAAAATACCTACAACATTCACCCCACTTCATCTGATAATAATGTAGGCATTTTACCATCTCACATCGTCACAAGAAGAAAAAGGATGAGTATAGTACAATAAGATATTTTGAGAGAGACCACATTCACATAACTTTTATTACAGTATATTGTTATAATTGTCCTATTTTATTATTAGTTATTGCTTTTAATCTCTTAGTGTGCTTAATTTATAAATTAAACTTTGTCATAGGCATGTACATATAGGAAAAGACATAGTATATATAGTATACATAGGATACAGTACTATCCATGTTACCTGGCATCCACTGGGGGTCATAGAACATAGAACATATTCCACCACTGTACTATTAAACAGCTTTTCGAAGTGATTATATCAATTGCTATAGTTTGAATGTGTCCCCACAGAAAGCATGTGTCCCCACAGAAACAATCCCCAATGCAACAGTGCTAGGAGGCTGGGCCTAATGGCAGATGATTAGACCATGAGAGCTCTGCCCTCATGAATGGACTAATTTTGTTACCATGAGAGCAGGTTCCTTATAAAAGAATTAGTTCAATCTTCTCTTGCTCTCTCTCTCTCTCCCTCTCTCATTCCCTTTGTCTCTTTGCCCTTCTGCCATGAAATGACACAGCAAGAAAGCCTTCACCAAGCACCAGCTCGTTAATATTGGACTTCTCAACCTCCAGAACTAGGAGCAAATATATTTGTTATTTTTCAACTAAAAAAAATGATTTACTTAGCTCTAAGAATTCAATAACTGGGTTGTAAATAAGCAGCATAGAAAGAATAGCCAGTAATTGAAGGAGTCCTAACAATAGCACTTGTAAACCTCAAGACACCCATACCCCTTTCAGGTTTAGGTGCCTGTCTTTGGTTGAAATTTTTTTAACCACGTCCAAACAGATAAGGCTGAGCAAACACATTTCAGTTCTTCATAAATTACCCAGTCTGTGGTATTCTATTACAGGAGGACAAAATAAAATAAGATGGGAATTGACACCTTTGCTAGTGTAGTTTGAAAACATTAGTGCTCTATATTCTTACCAGACCTTTTTTTTTTTTTTTCCTGTTTTTTTGTTGTTGTTCTTGTTGACTTTAGGTCATTCTACGGATTATTTGGCATTGTATTGTGATTTTGATTTGCATTCTCTAGTGACTAATGAAGTTGAGCAACCTTTCTTATTCTTATTGGTCATTGGATATCCTCTATTGTAAAATATCTGTTTAAATCTTTTGTCCATTTTTCAATTTTTAGCACTCTATTAATTTGTGAGAGTTCTTTATATATTCTTATTAATAGTCATTTGTTAGTTATGTTGTCTCACAAATATCTCCCATTTAGTGAGTTAATTCTTAATTCTCTGAATGGATTTTTTGATAAAAGTTATAAATTTTAATGTAGTACAATTTGTCATTTTTTTTCTGGTTAGCTTTTTTAAGAACACTTCATCTACTTCAAGATAAAAAAGATATTTTATCATGGCTTCCTCTAAAATCTTTCATTGATTTATATTTCACCTACAATACATCTGGAATTGATTTTCGTGTATGGTGTAAGGTAAGAGTCAAGATTCAGTTTTTCCCACTTGGATATCTGATTGAGCTAACACCATTTATTTAAAAGAGCATCTCACCCCTAATGCACTACAGTTTCATTTTGTCATGAATCAGGTGACTATATATACGGAAAGTGTTGTTGTTTTTCACTGAATTCTGTTCCATTTGATAGTTTATCCATTCTTATACTTAGTTTAATCACTACAGTTTTTCATTATAGTTTTGTAATAGGTCCTTATCAGGCCTCTGAGCCCAAGCCAAGCCATTGCATCCCCTGTGACTTGCATGTATATGCCCAGATGGCCTGAAGTAACTGAAGAATCACAAAAGAAGTGAAAATGCCCTGCCCCGCCTTAACTGATGACATTCCACCACAAAAGAAGTGAAAATGGCCGGTCCTTGCCTTAAGTGATGACATTACCTTGTGAAAGCCCTTTTCCTGGCTCATCCTGGCTCAAAAAACTCTCCCACTGAGTACCTTGTGACCCCTACTCCTGCCTGCCAGAGAACAACGCCCCTTTTTCCTTTACCTACCCAAATCCTATAAAACAACCCCACCCCATCTCCCTTTGCTGACTCTTTTCGGACTCAGCCCGCCTGCACCCAGGTGAAATAAACAGCCTTGTTGCTCACACAAAGCCTGTTTGGTGGTCTCTTCACATGGATGCACATGAAATTTGGTGCCGTGACTTGGATCCGGGGACCTCCCTTGGGAGATCAATCCCCTGTCCTCCTGCTCTTTCCTCTGTGAAAAAGATCCACCTATGACCTCGGGTCCTCAGACCCACCAGCCTAAGGAACATCTCACCAATTTTAAATCAGGTAAGCCGCCTCTTCTTACTCTCTTCTCCAACCTCTCTCACTATCCCTCAACCACTTTCTCCTTTCAATCTTGGTGCCACCCTTCAATCTCTCCCTTCTATTAATTTCAATTCCTTTCCTTTTCTGGTAGAGACAGGAGATACGTTTTATCCGTGGACCCAAAACTCTGGCACTGGTCACAGACTCGGGAAGACAGTCTTCCCTTGGTGTTTAATCACACGGGGATGCCTGCCTGATTATTCACCCACATTTTAGAGATGTCTGACCATGCGGGGACGCCTGCCTTGGTCCTTCACCCTTAGCAGCAAGTACTGCTTTTCTGGAGGGCAAGAACCCCCTAACCCCTTCTCTCCATGTCTCTACCCCTTCTCTGCTTTTCTGGGGGGACAAGAACCCCCCAACCCCTTCTCCTTCACCCTTAGCGGCAAGTACTGCTTTTCTGGGGGCAAGAACCCCCCCAACCCCTTCTCTCCGTGTCTCTACTCCTTCTCTGCTTTTCTGGGGGCAAGAACCCCCTGATCCCTTATTTCCGCACCCTGCTCTGTACCCCGATCCCTTATTTCCACACCCCAACCTCTTATCTCTGCACCCCAACCCCTTATTTCCACGCAATGACCCCTTTCCTGCTTTTCTGGAAGGTAAGAACCCCCAAGCCCCTTCCCTCCGTGTCTTTACTCTCCCTTTTCTTTAAACTTGCCTCCTTCACTATAGGCAACCTTCCACCCTCCATTCCTCCTTCTTCTCCCTTAATCTGTGTTCTTAAGAACTTAAAACCTCTTCAACTCTCGCCTGACCTAAAACCTAAATGCCTTATTTTCTTCTGCAATGCCGCTTGACCCCAATACAAACTCGATAGTGGCTCCAAATAGCCAGAAAATGGCACTTTCAATTTTTCCATCCTACAAGATCTAAATAATTCTAGTCGTAAAATAGGCAAATGGTCTGAGGTGCCTGACATCCGGGCATTCTTTTACCCATCAGTCCCTGCCTAGTATCTGTTCCCAATGCAACTCATCCCAAATCCTCCTCCTTTCCCTCCCGCCTGTCCCCTCAGTCCCAATCCCAAGCGTCGCTGAGTCTTTCTAATCTTCCTTTTCTACAGACCCATCTGACCTCTCCCCTCCTCGCCAGGCTGAGCCAGGTCCCAATTCTTCCTCAGCCTCCGCTCCTCCACCCTATAATCCTTTTATCACCTCCCCTCCTCACACCCGGCCCAGCTTATAGTTTCATTCCTCGACTAGACTTCCCCCACCTGCCCAGCAATTTCCTCTTAAAAAGGTGGCTGGAGCTAAAGGCATAGTCAAGGTTAATGCTCCTTTTTCTTTATCTGACCTCTCCCAAAATCAGTTAGCATTTAGGCTCTTTTTCATCAAATATGAAAAACCTAGCCCAGTTCATGGCTCATTTGACAGCAACCCTGAGATGTTTTACAGCCCTAGACCCTGAAAGGTCAGAAGGCCATCTTATTCTCAATATGCATTTTATTTTTTTTTTACCCAATCTGCTCCCGACATGAAATAAAGCTCCAAAAATTAAATTCCGGCCCTCAAACCCCACAACAGGACTTAATTAACCTCGCCTTCAAGGTGTGCAATAATAAAGTAGAGGCAGCCAAGTAGCAATGTATTTCTAAGTTGCAATTCCTTGCCTCCACTGTGAGACAAACCCCAGCCACATATTCAGCACACAAGAACTCCAAACGCCTAAACTTCCTCCTCCAGGAGCTTGCTACAAGTGCCGGAAATCTGGCCACTGGGCCAAAGAATGCCCACAGCCCGGGATTCCTCCTAAGCTGTGTCCCATCTGTGCAGGACCCCACTGAAGATTGGACTGTTCGACTCACCTGGCAGCCACTTCCAGAGCCCCTGGAACTCTGGCCCAAGGCTCTCTGACTGACTCCTTCCCAGATCTTCTCGGCTTAACAGCTGAAGACTGACACTGCCCGATCGCCTCGGAAGCCTACAGGACCATCACAGATGCTCTGAGTAATTCTCACAGTGGAGGGTAAGTCCATCCCCTTCTTAGTCAATACGGAGGCTACCCACTCCACATTACCTTCTTTTCAAGGGCCTGTTTCCCTTGCCTCCATAACTGTTGTGGGTATTGATGGCCAGGCTTCTAAACCTCTTAAAACTCCCCAACTCTGGTGCCAACTTAGACAATACTCTTTTAAGCACTCCTCTTTATTTATCCCCACCTGCCCAGTTCCCTTATTAGGCCGAGACACTTTAACTAAATTATCTGCTTCCCTGACTATTCCTGGACTACAGCTGCATCTCATTGCTGCCCTTCTCCCCAACCCAAAGCCTCCTTTGCGTCTTGCTCTCGTAGCCCCTGACCTTAACCCACAAGTATGGGACATCTCTACTCCTTCCCTGGCAACTGATCACATGCCCATTACCATCCCATTAAAACCTAATCACTCTTACCCTGCTCAATGTCAATATCCCATCCCACAGCATGCTTTAAAAGGATTAAAGCCTGTTATCACTCACCTGCTACAGCATGGCCTTTTAAAGCCTATAAACTCTCCTTTGCATTCCCCCATTTCACCTGTCCTAAAACCAGACAAGGCTTACAGGTTAGTTCAGGATCTGCGCCTTATCAACCAAATTGTTTTGCCTATCCACCCCGTAGTGCCAAACCCATATACTCACCTGTCCTCAATACCTCCCTCTACAACCCATTATTCTGTTCTGGATCTCAAACATGCTTTCTTTACTATTCCTTTGCACCCTTTATCCCAGCCTCTCTTCGCTTTCACTTGGACTGACCCTGACACCCATTAGGCTCAGCAAATTACCTGGGCTGTACTGCCGCAAGGCTTCACAGACAGCCCCCATTACTTCAGTCAAGCCCAAATTTCATCCTCATCTGTTACCTATCTCAGCATAATTCTCGTGAAAACACACGTGCTCTCCCTGCTGATCTTGTCCGACTAATCTCCCAAGCCTCAATCCCTTACAAAACAACAACTCCTTTCCTTCCTAGGCATGGTTAGTGCAGTCAGAATTCTTACACAAGAGCTGGGACCGCACCCTGTAGCCTTTCTGTCCAAGTAACTTGACCTTACTGTTTTAGCCTAGCTCTCATGTCTGCGTGCAGCGGCTGCCGCTGCTCTAACACTTTTAGAGGCTTTAAAATCACAAACTATGCTCAACTCACTCTCTACAGTTCTCATAACTTCCAAAATCTATTTTCTTCCTCACACCTGACACATATACTTTCTGTTCCCTGGCTCCTTCAGCTGTACTCACTCTTTGTTGAGTCCCACAATTACCATTGTTCTTGGCCCAGACTTCAATCCGGTCTCCCACATTATTCCAGATACCACACCTGACCCTCATGACTGCATCTCTCTGATCCACCTGACGTTCACCCCATTTTCCCACATTTCCTTCTTCCCTGTTTCTCACCCTGATCACATTTGGTTTATTGATGGCAGTTCCACCAGGCCCAATCACCACTCACCAGCAAAGGCAGGCTAGCCACTAGCCTGCCTCTTAGAACCTCTCATTTCCTTTCCATCATGGAAATCTGTCCTCAAGGAAATAACTTCTCAGTGTTCCATCTGCTATTCTACTACTCCTCAGGGATTATTCAGGCCCCCTCCCTTCCCTACACATGAAGCTCGGGGATTTGCCCCCGCCTAGGACTGGCAAATTGGCTTTACTCAACAGGCCCCAAGTCAGAAAGCTAAAATACCTCTTAGTCTGGGTGGCCGCTTTCACTGGATGGGTAGAGGCCTTTCCTACAGGGTCTGAAAAGGCCACCGTGGTCATTTCTTCCCTTCTGTCAGACATAATTCCTCAGTTTGGCCTTCCCACCTCTATACAGTCTGATAATGGACCAGCCTTTATTAGTCAAATCAGCCAAGCACTTTTTCAGGCTCTTGGTATTCACTGAAACCTTTATATCCCTTAGGGTCCTCAGTCTTCAGGAAAAGTAGAACGGACTAATGGTCTTTTAAAAACACACCTCACCAAGCTCAGCCACCAACTTAAAAAGGATTGGACAATACTTTTACCACTTTCCCTTCTCAAAATTCAGGCCTGTCCTTGGAATGCCACAGGGTACAGCCCATTTGAGCTCCTATTTGGACGCTCCTTTTTATTAGGCCCCAGTCTCATTCCAGACACCAAATCAACTTGGACTGTACCCCAAAAAACTTGTCATCCCTGCTATCTTCTGTCTAGTCATACTCCTATTCACCGTTCCCAACTACTCATACATGCCCTGCTCTTGTTTACACTGCCAGTTTACACTGTTTCTCCAAGCCATCACAGCTGATACCTGCTGGTGCTATCCCCAAAGTGCCACTCTTAACTCTTAAAGTAAATAAATAATCTTTGCTGGCAGGACTATGCTGAATCTCCTTAGGCTAATCAGATGTCCTAGGTCCTCCCAATTCTTAGGCCTTTAATACCTGTTTTTCTCCTTCTCTTATTCCGTTTAGTTTTTCAATTCATACAAAACCGTATCCAGGCCATCACCAATAATTCTACACAAGTGTTTCTTCTAACAACCCCACAATATCACCCCTTACCACAAAATCTTCCTTCAGCTTAATCTTTCCCACTCGAGGTTCCCACACCGCCCCTAATCCCGCTTGAAGCAGCCCTGAGAAACATCGCCCATTCTCTCTCCATACGACCCCCAAAAATTTTCGCCGACCCAACACTTCAACGCTATTTTGTTTTATTTTTCTTATTAATATAAGAAGGCAAGAATGTCAGGCCTCTGAGCCCAAGCCAAGCCATCGCATCCCCTGTGACTTGCACATATACGCCCAGATGGCCTGAAGTAACTGAAGAATCACAAAAGAAGTGAAAATGCCCTGCCCCGCCTTAACTGATGACATTCGACCACAAAAGAAGTGTAAATGGCCGGTCCTTGCCTTAAGTGATGACATTACCTTGTGAAAGTCCTTTTCCTGGCTCATCCTGGCTCAAAGAGCTTCCCCACTGAGCACTTTGTGACCCCCACTCCTGCCTGCCAGAGAACAATGTCCCTTTTTCCTTTACCTACCCAAATCCTATAAAACGGCCCCACCCCTATCTCCCTTCGCTGACTCCCAGAGGCTCCCAGAGGCTACCTGATGTGAAATAAATAGCCTTGTTGCTCACACAAAGCCTGTTTGGTGGTCTCTTCACATGGATGTGCATGAAAGTCCTAATATCTGATACTGTATTTCTACAGCTTTGTTCTTTTTCCTTACAATTATCTTGACTATTCTTTAAAGACGTGAATTTGAGAGTCATTGGCCTTTAAATGGAATTGGAAGTTCTGTAACTGCTTGCAATGTCCAAGGAGACAATGACGACAGAGAAGAAGGCCTAAAATACAGCTTAAATATTTAACAGTTATAAGTCACATAGGAGAGTATGATCAAGCAAATCAGACTCCAAAAGTACTATCAGTGTGGTAGGAAGAAACCAGGTAAGTGTAGTGTCATGGAATCCAAGAGAAGAAAATGCTACAAAAAGGAAGAAATGGTCAGTCATGGCAAATGCGTTTGAAAGGTTAAGATAATAACAGAAAATTGGCCATTGGCTTTGGCAATTTATAGATAATTGATGGCCCTGATAAGAGCTCTTTCAGTAGAGGCTTGGAGATAAAAAGAATCCTACTACAATGACTTGAAGAGAGAATTGGAAGTGAAATTTATACTGCTGACATTAAAATTATATAAACTTAAAATAGTTTAAGAATAGTTCTAATGCAAAAAGATAACAAATACAAAAGAGATCAGAAAGCTCAGAAATAAACCATGTATATGTTTTATCTTACATTGAGCAAATAATTATGGTAGCATTTCATATCTGGAGTGGAGCAAGAGCCCTAACAATTAGGACTCCAATATCTGGAGCTAGGATATTTAGAAAACGAACATCCTATGTCATACGCTTATTGAGTTAAACCAGTTGTTCTGAATGTGTGGCCTGAGAACAACTGGAGGTTATTGAGACTTGCAGAAGTTCTACAAAATAAAGACAATTGCCATAAAAATATTAAGGCATTATTTGTCATTTTAATTTTTATTCTGTCACATGTGTACCATGGAGTTTTCCAGAGGCTACCTGATGTGTCTTCTATTAAGCCAGACATTGTAGAGATTTGCAAAAGTGTAAAATAATGACCTCTTCTCACTAAATTTATCTTTGTTTTAGAAAAGATAGATACTTTTTATAAAATGTGTATTTTAATATGTAATATATGTAAAAATATGATTTAATATTATTTTTAAATAAATGGATAGTTTTTCAAATTTCTCAACTTCAATCTCAAATATGACATAATCTACGTAAACAAAAGTTCTTGGGGAGTCCTCAATAATGTTAAGAGTATAAAGGGGTTCTGACATCAAAAGGGCTGACAATCACTGAGTTAACAAATTAAACATTTTTTTAATTGAAAATACAAACGTACTAGATGAAAACATATAACAATGAGATGGGAAAGAGCTTTTAAAATAACAATACAAAAACAATAATAAACATTTGTTGATCATTAATAATGTGCCACATGTTTTATATAGTTTCTCATCAAATCTCACAACCTTATGACATAGGCATAATTATTATTTCCATTAATAGATAGAAAACTAAAACATAAACAGGTTAGCCCATTGTCAGAGTTGGCAAGTGGAAAGTGGGTTATGAACCCAGATCTACACTCCTAAATACTATTTTACATTGCTTCTCTTTAATTTACCATTTCTCCATCCAATATATATTTCACATATACAAAGTTTAAATTTAAATCTAAAAAATGTCTGAATTTGAAGAACATTTACTGCCCTATCATTTTGTTTATTTGTTCATTTAATTAGAGCCAGGGTCTCACTATGCTGCCCAGTCTGGAGTGAAGTGGTTATTCACAAGAGTGATACTAGTGCCTGAAACTCATGGCCTCAAGTGATTCTTCTGCCTCAGCTTCCAGAGTAGCTGGTTCTACAGGCATTAACAACTGCACCCAGCTCCATTGCCTTATCTTAAACAATAAAGCCACTCAGGCTATATCTACAGACAACTATCATCTGCAAGGGAAACATGAACGAGTTGTGATCTGCCTTTTTGCCATCAGTTCCACCTCCAATCAATCCCTAAATACAATGGCTTGTGAATGGATTGGGTTAAAGAGGAAGAATAAAACACAGTCACATGAATAGACCCAACTATGACTTTAACCTGACAGATCTCAGAGAAATAAGAAACCCCTTTCATCTGTGGATCTTTTGTTATTGTTGTTGTTGTTATAGTGAAAAGAAAGAAAAAGCCAAATTATATTCAATGAAAAAAGACATACCCATTCATTACACGTTTGGAAACACAAGTCTTGACTGATCTTGTGGGCAGGAGCAAAACTAAGGAAATTGACTTGGCTATGTTAACAAAGTGTTTAGAGTGTGAATAGTCAGCTTAGTGCCTTGACACTATTGTGATCAGAGGGTAAAGTCAAATAGTAAAGTTAGTTAAGCTATTGGCAATCGATGATGAGCCACTTTAGCAGTGCCTTTTCTGGAACAATGCTAGATAATATGAGACAATGTATATACTAAAAGAATCACACTTTTTAGAATAATTACAGTATTTTACCTTACCAAAATGATGAAGAAGTCATCAAAGATGTCTAAACCAAACTCTGACAGTCAAACTAAGAATTTTGCATTTCTTACAGATGCATAAATAGCAGGAAGGACAGGAAAAGCCATCTCACCAAGGCTCTTTGCTTTTCAAAGGGAGCATTTTTATATTATATTATTTATGCCACCTACATCTGAAGCATAATATATAAAATGGACACAAGGGGAGGAGACATTGATAGAAGAAGAGAGAAAGGATGAATGAACAAAAGAAGAAATGGAAGGCTTTTTCAATATTCATAGAAATACTGTGGGTTCTCAAATGAAGAGCTTACTCCAAAACAAATTTCAAAAGGGATGAAATAATTCATTGCTGTCTCCCCCAAGAAAAGTCTTCCCTTTGATTTACATCCTAGGAGCTTCCATACCCACAAGCTCTGCCCAGCAGCCTGGCACTCTGGCATTCACCTACCACAAAGAGTTCATTCAATGCATCTCGATACACCTGGCTCCATTTCTATATTTTATCTATTACCTTCTCTTTCACCCTCACTTTCATTCATCTTATAAAAAAAAAAAAAAGCTGGAGGAAACTCAAGCTTTTTCCTAGACTTTAATATATCAAAATGATATGCTAAACTTATTTTAATCTTTCCATTTTCATGCTGAATTAAACATATTCAAATTTTTAAATCTCTAATAAGTTGTTACCTATTTGTCAAAAAATAATGAGCTTTGGTATTGAAGAGGATCAGGATATGCCACCCCATAATACACCACATTGGCATAAGAATTATTTTGAGCTGAATGCAATTAAGAATCAGCAGATGCAATAAGATGCCTCTTCTCTCCCCTTATCTACCTAAAAGGAGGGCATTAAATTTCTCCTCATGAAGGTGTCTCCGCCTTGTACCAAAAAAAGAAGAAAAAAGACAGAGTTAATACCAAGATGAGTTTGCATTAAAAGACCTTTCCAAAAGAGCACTACCTTCTATTAGTTTCTGCATATTTTTCCTAGTCACTTCCCAAGGATTTGTCATCCCTTAAAGAGCAAACCACTTTTCTTTTTTTTTAAGGGTATATAGGTCCCCAAATCTAGCTGCTTGTTTGACTTTTACTTCTTTTATGTGAACTCCCATCCCTGTAAATATTAATAAAAACTGTGCACCTTTTCTTCTATTAATCTGTATTTGTTTAATTTAATCCTCAGCCCCACCCCAAACACCGAACCAAAGGAGATGAAGGGAAAGCTTACTGTTTACTATGTCAAAGTTTTAATAATGTCAAGTGTATTCAATCCCTATTTTAGGTGACTTTCCTAGAGTCCCCAAAATGTTTTTGATTACACATTTCTAGGGTTTTACAATTTACCTGAGGAAAAACATCTAACGTTTATGACCTCTGAGCAGAAGTGCAGAATCAGGACAATTATTTCATAATTTCCAAACACCTTTTACCTCTCAACTTTTACCTCTCTGATAAGCCCACTGCACCAGAAATGAGGAAAAAATATTTTACAAAATCCACAAAAACCTAGTACATTTGACCCTGTGGCACTGCATTGGTTTAACTGTTTCTTGCAATTGTACTGAGGCAAGCTGCTAAATAAGAACAACTTTTCTTTAAGGCCTTCACATCTACTTTCATTTGCCTTTCTGTCATTTTGTGATAAGCCTTTTTAAAGTCATTACACAGGGACCTCCACCCTCATAATGCACTCTAAGTGCTCCAATAAATACCTCATCACCACCAGTGCGGAATTTCACTTAGATTTTTTTTACTCTTCTAAGAGCCTTAACTACCAAAATTATTGCTGCCCACTTATAAAAGAATGACATGATCTCAAAAGAGCTGCACAGTATTATAAGTAATCAATCCAATTGAAATTGTCACAAAACAATGGGAATAAATAATCTGATACTCATTCTCCTTTCCCCAGCTTCCCCAGAAGATTTGTACTTGTCAATTCAGATAAATCTCAAGCTACTATGTTTTCAGAATATGTGACAAAGTGAAAAAATTTCAGCAAGTTATGGCATGAGTCAAAAGTAATGAAGTGAAGTAAATATATAATGCTCCCTTAAGAAGTGTGTTAGAGAAATGAAGGCTGCAGCCTAAGGGAGAAGCTGGGTCAAGCAAAAGATTACTATTTTCTTTGCTTGCTTTATTTATTGGGGTCTGAAGTTGAACAACTTGAACTTCTTTGCTGGCTGAAAGGAAACAACAAGTAGAGGAAGCAGGGTAGGAGTACAGCAGAGAGATTTGAAAATTGACAAATTGAGATCCTGGTGAAGAGATGGGATGGCTGGGTTGTGCAGAGGAAATAGGATAAAGGGCACAGATCAGCCTTGGAAAGGAATCAGGTAGGTAGAACTGTACATTAATTTGTAGAAAGGAGAGGGAAAATAACTGAGGTCCTTTGTCTTCTATAGTGTAAGAGTTTAAATAATTTGAATATATTGACATGATAGGGGTGGGAGGAAATAAGGTCCTGAACAAATTTCTTTTCTTTAAGAAAGCAAGTCGCAATAAATTAAAAAAACTGAAATCATACCAAACATACTCTCATATCACAGTAGAATAAAAATAGAAATCAGTACCAAGAATTTCTCCCCAAACCACAAAATTACATGGAAATTAAATAACTTGCTCCTAAATGACTTTTGCATAAATAATGAAATTAAGGCAGAAATAAAAAATTATTTGAAATAAATGAAAACAGAGATATGACATACCAAAATACCTGGGATGCAGCAGAAGCAGGGCTAAGAGAAAGTGAATAGAGCTAAATGCTTACATAAAAAAGTTAGAAAGATCTCAAGTTCACAATGTAATATCACACTTAGAAAACTAGAAAAACAAGAACAAAGTGACCCAAAAGCAAGCAGGAGAAAAGGAATAACTAAATCAAAGTGGAACTGAACAAAACTAAGACCCAAGAATCCATATGAAGAATCAACAAAACCAAAAGTTGTTTTCTGAAATAAGATCAATAGACTGCTAGCTAGATTAACAAAAAAAGAAGACACAAATAAACACAACCAGAAACAACAAATGTGACATTACAATTGATCCTACCAAAATACAAAACATCCTCACAGACTATTGTAAACACCTTTATACACACAAACAGAAAATCTAGAGGAAATGGAAACATTCCTGGAAACACACAACCTCAAAAGATTGAATCAAGAAGAAATTAAAACCCTTAACAGACGAATATCAAGTTCTGAAATTGAATCAGTAACAAAAAACCCATGAACCAAAAAAGCCCCAGATGAGATAGATTCAGAGGTGAATTCTACCATACATGCAAAGAGCTGTTACCTAGTCTACTGAACTATTTCAAAAAATTGAACAAGAGGTACTCATTAACTCATTCCACAAAACCTGCATCACCCTGATTCCAACATCCGGCAAAGAAGCAATGAAAAAATAAAACTACAGGCCAATATCCCTGATGAACATAGATGCAAAAATTCTCCACAAACTACTAGCAAGCTGAATGCAGAAACACATCAAAAGGCTAATTCAACATGATCAAGTAGGCTTTGGATGTAGGGTTGGTTTAACATATCCAAATCAATAAATATGATTCATCATATAAACAGAATTAAAAACATATGATATGATCATTTCAATAGATGCAAAAAGAACTTTTGATAAAATCCAACATTCCTTCATGATAAAAATCCTCAACAAACTAGGCATCAAAGGAATCTATCTCAAAATAAGCGCCATCTAGGACAAATCCACAGCCAACATCATACTGAAAGGGCAAAAGTTGGAAGCATTCCCCTTGAGAAAAGGAACAAGACAAGGATGCCCGCTTTCACCACTCCCATTTAACATACTATTGGAAGTCCTTGCCAGAGAAACCAGGCAAGAGAAAGGAATAAAAGGCATCAAAATAGGAAGTAAAATTACCTCTCTTCACTGAGTATATGATTCTGTACTTAGAAAACACTAAAGACTCTGCCGAAGTCTTCTGGAACTGATAAATGACTTCAGTAAAGTTTCAGGATACAAAATCAATGTATAAAAATCGGTAGCATTTCTATTCTCCAATGACATTCATTCTGAGAGCCAAATCAAGATGAAATCTCATTTATAATAGCTACCAAAAAATAAAATACCTAAGAATACATCTAACCATGGAGATGAAAGATCTCTACAAGGAGAACTACAAAACATTGCTGAAAGAAATGATAGGTGACACAAACAAACGGAGAAGCATTCCATGCTCGAATTGAAAGAATCAATATCATTAACATGACCACATTGCCAAAAGCAATCTACAGATTCAATGTTATTCCTAGCACACAACCAACGCCATTTTTCACAGAATGATAAAAAAACACTCTATAATTCATATGGAATGAAAAAAAGAGCCGGAATAGCCAAAGCAATTCTAAGCAAAAAGAACAAAGCCAGAGGCATCACATTACCTGACTTCAAACTGTACAAGGCCACAGTAAACACAACAGCATGGTACTTGGTACAAAAACAGACACATAGACCAATGTAACAAAATAGAGAACCCAGAAATAAAGCCTCACACCTACAATCATCTGATTTTTGACAAAAATAAGCAATGGGGAAAGGACTCATAATTTAGTAAATGGTACTGGGATGGCTTGCTAATTGTATGCAGAAGAATGAAACAGGACCCCTACCTTTCACTGTATACAAAAATCAACTCCAGATGAATTAAAGATTTAAATATAAGAAATTAAACTCTATGAATCCTAGAAGAGAACCTAGGAAACACTATTCTGGACATTGGCCTTGGCAAAAAATTTATGACTGAGTCCTCAAAAGCAATTGCAATGAAAACAAAAATTGACAAGTGAGACCTAATTAAACTAAAGAGCTTCTGCACAGCAAAAGAAACTATCAACAGAATAAACAGACAATCTACAGAATGCGAGAGGATAGTCACAAACTCTGCCTCTGACAAAGGTCTAATATTTAGAATCTATAAGGAACAATTCAATGAGCAAAAAAACAAACAACTGCATTAAAACGTGGGCAAACAACTGGAACAGACACTTCTCAAAAGAAGACACACAAGTGGCCATCAAACATATGAAAAAATGCTCAGCATCACTAATAAGCAGAGAAACACAAATCAAAACCAAAGGGAAATACCATCTCACACCAGTCAGAATGATGATTATTAAAAAGTCAAAAAAAAACAACAGATGCTGGCAAGGCTGCCGAAAAACAGGAATGCTTATACACTGTTGGTGGGAATGTAAATTAGTTCAGCCACTGTGGAAAGCAGTCTGGAGACGTTTCAACGAACTGGAAACAGAACTACTCTTTGACCTAGCAATTCCATTACTGGGTTCATATCCAAAGGCACATACACTGATGAGGCAAGAACATAGACGCAGCTGAAGGCCATTATCCCAAGCAAATTAACACAGGAAGAGAAAACCAAATGCAGCATGTTCTCACTTATAAGTTGGAGTTAAACAATGTGTACTCATGGACATAAATATTGCAAGAATAGATACTGGGGACTAATTGGGGGGGAATGAAGGAGCGGGTAAAGGGTTGAAAAACTAACTGTTGGATACTACATTCACTATCTGGGTGATGGGATGATTTGTAGCCCAATCCTCAGCATCATGCAATATACCCATGTAACAAACCTGCACATGTACCCTCTGGATCTAAAATAGAAGTTAAAATTACTTTAAAAATAAAAATACAAACTAAAACAAAAAGCACTACAAGAAAACAAAAAACATCTGCTTCATGAGAAATATCAAAATATGTAAATCAGTCAGAAACATTTATATTGCTTGGTTGGGTTAACCTTATTCATTCCCAAAGTTCAGCAAATACAGATATATTTACTTGATAAGGAGGTAGGGACAGCCTTCAGAGGGCAGGCAGCTGAGGCTGAATCCCATGCCCTTTTCACAAGAATGAACTATGACCTCTCTGACCGTTTGTGTTTTATCCAGGATGACACTGAAGAGTGCACCTGTGTGAGCCCCAAGATAATTAATTTTATGTGTCAACTTGATTAGACTACAGTGTCCAGCTGTTTTAACAAACACTAGTCTAGATATTGCAGTAATTGTATTTTAATATGTGATTAACCTCTAATATCAGTAGACTTTGAGTAAAGTTGGCTACCTTTAATAATGTGCATAGTCCTCATTGAGTCAGTTGAAAATCTTAAGAGCAAAAACTGAAGCTTACTGAAGAAAGAACACTAACTCCAGACTGAAACATAAAATATGCGAGTCTCCAAAATATGCCTCTGTCCAGAATGGTGTTTCCTAAGTCCCCTTATGGGATTCTTATAGTTTAAGGACTTACATTTAAATCTTGAGTCAATTTTTGTATATGGTGAAAAGTAGGGGTGCAGTTTTGTTCTTCTACATGTAACTAGCCAGCCATCCCACACCATTTATTAAATAATCAATCCTTTCCCAATTACCTTTAGACTCAGTACCACATCAACTCTTACCTAAATCTCCAGCTTCCCCTATGGATTTTAGACTTGCCAGCCCCCAAAGTTGTGTGATCCAATTTATTAATTTATTTTTTATTTTTCTTTTCTTTTCTTTTCTTTTCTCCTTCCTTCCTTCCTTCCTTCCTTCCTTCCTTCC
>NW_026652282.1:95047075-95054349 GCF_009828535.3 Hylobates moloch | reverse complement strand
CTTTCTTTCTTTCTTTCTTTCTTTCTTTCTTTCTTTCTTTCTTTCTTCTTTCTTTCTTTCTTCTTTCTTTCTTTCACGGTCTTTCTCTGTTATCCAGGCTGGAGAGCAGTCGTGCTATCATGGCTCACTGCAGCCTCAGGCTCCTGTGCTCAAGCGACCCTCTCACCTCAGCTTCCTGAGTAGCTGACACTACAGGTGCATACAGCTAATTAAAAAAAAAATTTGTAGAGACAAGGTCCCACCTTGTTGCCCAGGCTGGTCTTAAACAACTGGGCTCAAGTGATCCTCCTGCCCCAGCCTTCCGAAGTGCTGAGATTATAGGCGTGGCCCACCACACCTAACCCAATTTCTGAAAATAAATTTTTCTCTCTCTCTAGATTAAAAAAAAAAGAAAAAGGAAAAAGATTGCTAACAAATACTGCCAGCTGAATAAAGGTGAAACAATACAAATTTAGTGATGTCAGATTGTTTTACAATGTAATCATCACAAGCAACACAAGGACTGGACAAACTGAGAGGAGAGGCAAAAAAAAAAAGGATGATTGGACTGACATAGGTATGCATATGCATAGGAGAGGTAAGGGAAATAAGAAGACACAGGGTTTGAGTGCCAATGGCAGAGAAGTATGTGATATTTAAAGTGACTGAAAAGGTTGGCTAATGGACATAGAAGTACATCTAGACATGAGGAATAAATTCTACTGGTCTATAGTAACATAAGCTGACTGGAATTAATGACATTTTATTATTTTCAAATAGCAAGAAAGAGCAGACGTGGAATGTTTCCAACACAAAGAAATAATAAATGTTTGAAGTAATTGATATGCTAATTACACAGATTTTATCATCATACATTGTATACATGCATAGAAATATCACACTGTACCCCATAACTATGTATCAATTAAAAGTAATAATAAAGGCAAAAATAATGAAATGCTGAGAAAAAGTGGTTAATAAGGTAGAACAAGGAAAGGCAAGGATTAGTATTCTCAGTGAGGATAACGGTTGCTTAGAGGGAGAGGTAGAAAACTTGAGAAAGGAAGTTATGGTTTACAATTTTACATTTGGAGTAGTCTTTTGAATCAGTTACATCTTGTTTCATATTTTTTAATGTTTTATTTTTAATTGACATACAAATTTTACATATTTATGGGATACAAAGTGATGTTTTGATACAGGTATACATTGTGTAACCAACAAAATACAGTATGTAGCATATGCATCACTGTGGACTTTTTTAATTTTTAATTTTCTTGGAAACATACTAGGTGTATATATTTATGGAGTACATGAGATGTTTTGATACAGGCATTCAAAGCATAATAATCACATCATGGTAAATGGGGTATCCATCCCCTCAAGCATTTATCCTTTGTGTTACAAATATTCCCATTATACTATTTTAGTTGTTTGAAAATGTACAATTAAATTATTATTGACTATAGACCCTCTGTTTTGCAATCAAATATTAGACCTTATTCTTTCTAACAAATTTTTGTACCCATTAACCATCTTCACTTTCCTCTAACCCCCCACTACCCTCCCCAGGCTCTACTAAATATTGTTGTACTCTATCTCCATGAGTTCAATTATTTTAACTTTTAGATCCCACAAATAAGTGATAACATGCAACGTTTGTCTTCCTGTGCCTGGCTTATTTCATTTATTTCACTTAATAATGACCTTCAGTTCCATATATATTGTTGCGAATGACAAGATGTCACTCTTTTTTATGGCTGAATAGTACTCCACTGTGTATAAGTACCACATTTTCTTTATTCATTCATCTGTTAATAGACACATTGCCTCCAAATCTTGGCTGTTGTGAATAGTGCTGCAATAAACATGGGAGTGCAGGTATGTCTTCGATACACTAATTTCCTTTCTTTTGAGTATATACCCAGCAGTAGGATTGCTGCATCGTAAGGTAGCTCTATTTTTAGTTTTTTGAGGAACCTCCAAACTGTTCTCTCAGTGGCTGTACTAATTTACATTCCCACCAACAGTGAACAAGGGCTCCCTTTTATCCACATCCTCACCAGCATTTGTTATTGCCTGTCTTTAGAATAAAAGCCATTTTACCTGGGAGGAGACGAAAATTTGGTGTTCCTGTGAGGAAGATGATTGGTCGATGCTTCTATTCATCCATCTTACTCCACCCCCTCTGCTACAAATATTTATCATTTTTGTGTGGTGAGAACATTCATAATCCTCCCTTCTGGCTATTTTGAAATATAAAATACAATATTCTATACTGTAGTAACCCTACTGCACAATAGAACACCAAAACTTATTCCTCTTCTTTAACTATAATTTTGTACCTCTTCACCAATCTTTCCCTATTCCCCTTCTCCCTCCACTACCCAGTCTACAATAGTCACTTTTCTACTCTCTGATTATTGAGATCAACTTTCTTAGATTCCACATATGAGTGGGATCATGTAGTATTTGTCTTTTTGTGCCTGGCTTATTTCACTTAACATAATGTCTTTAAAGTCCATCCATGTTGCCATGAATGACAATATTTCATTCTTTTAATGACTGAGTAGTATTCCATTGTGTGTGTATGTGACATTTTCTTTATTCATTCATTTGTTGATGGACCCATAGGTTGATTCCATATTTTGACTATTATAAATAGTGCTGCAAGAAACACGGGAGTGCAGATAGCTCTTTTGTTTTGTTTTGTTTTGTTTTGTTTTGTTTTGTTTTGTTTTGTTTTGTTTTGAGACAAGGTCTCATTTTGTCACACAGGCTGGAGTGCAGAGGTGCAAACATGGCTCACTGCAGCCTTGACATCCCAGTCCAAGCAATCCCCCCACCTTAGTGCCACAAGTAGCCAGCATTACAGTTGCACACTGCCATGTCTGGCTATGTTTTTTGTAGAGGTGGGGTTTCACCATGTTGCCCAGTCTGGTTTCAAACTCCTGAACTCAGGTGATCCACCTGCCTTAGCCTCCCAAAGTGCTGGGATTACAGTTGTGAGCCATCAAACTTGGCTGCGGACATCTCTTTGACATACTGATTTCATTTCCTTTGCATATATGCATATATGATTGTTGGATCAAATGGTAGTTCTCTTTTAATATTTTGAGGAACCCCTATACAGATTTCCCTGATAGCTACACGAATTTACATACCCACCAACAGTGTATTAAGTCTTCTCTTTTCTCTATACATTAACTAGCATTTGTTATCTTTTGTCATTTTGATAATAACCATTCTAATTGAGGTGAGGTGATAACTCACTGTGGGTTTGATTGGCATTTCCCTGATGGTTAGTGATATTGAGCATTTTTTCATATATCTGTTGCCCCTTTGCATGTTTTCTTTTAAGAAACGCCTTTTGCCCACTTTTAAATCAAATTTATTTTTGCTATTAAGTTGTTTGAGGCTGGGCGTGGTGGCTCACGCTTGTAATCCCAGCACTTTGGGAGGCCAAGGCGGGCGGATCACGAGGTCAGGCGATCGAGACCACGGTGAAACCCCATCTCTACTAAAAATACAAAAAAATTAGCTGGGCATGGTGGCGGGCGCCTGTAGGCTCAGCTGCTCGGAGAGGCTGAGGCGGGAGAATGGCGTGAACCCAGGAGGCGGAGCTTGCAGTGAGCCGAGATCGCGCCACTGCACTCCAGCCTGGGCGACAGAGCGAGACTCCGTCTCAAAAAAAAAAAAGTTGTTTGAGTTTCTTATATATTCTGGTATTAACCACTTGTTAGACACAAAATTTGCAAATGTTTTCTCTCATACTGTATATTGTTTCTTCACTCTGTTGACTTTTTCCATTGCTGTATAGAAGCTTTTTAACTTGATGTAATTTCATTTGCCTATTTTTGCTTTTGTCACCTTTTTGAGGTCTTATCCAAAATATTATTGCTCAGTCCAATGTCAAGAAACATTTCCCCGATTTTTTCCTTTAGCAGATTTATAGTTTCAGTTTTTAGTCCACTTTGAGTTAATTTTTGTATATAGTGAGAGACAAAGATCTAACTTCATTCTTCTGAATGTGAATATCCAGTATTCCCCAGCATCATTTATTGAAGAGACTATTCTTTCCCCAGTGTATGTTCTTGGTGCCTTTGTGAAGTATCTGTTGGTTGTTAATATGTGGATTTATTTATTTTTTCTCTGTTTTGCTCTGTTGGTCTATATGTCTATTTTTATGCTAGTACTATGTGATTTTGGTAACTATACCTCTTGTAGCATATTTTGAAATCAGGTAGTGTGATGCCTGAAGCTCAGTTCTTTTTGCTCAAGATTGCTTTGGCCACTCAGCATGTTTTGTGGTTCCATATGAATTCCAGAATAGTTGTTTCTATTTCTGTGAAGAATGTCATTAGTATTTTGATAGATATTACATTGAATCTATGGATTGCTTTGAGTAATATGATCATTTTAACAATGCTAATTATTCTAATCCATGAACATTGAATATCTTTCCATTTGTGTCCCCTTTAATTTCTTTCATCATTGTTGTATAAATTTTACTATAGAGTTATTTACCTATTTGGTTAAGCTTATGCCTATTTATCTTATTTTTTGTAGTTACTTTAAATGTGATTGTTTTCCTGATCTCTTTTTCAGGTAGTTTACTATTCACATATAGAAATGCTGTAAGTTTTTGCATGTTAATTTTGTATCGTGTAACTTTACTAAATTTATTTATTAGTTCTAACAGTTTTTTTTTTATTATTTTGCTTTAACTTCTGGTGGGATACACGTACAGAATGTGCAGGTTTGTTACACAGGTATACATGTGCCATGGTGGTTTGCTGCACCTATCAACCCATCATCTAGGTTTTAAGCCCCACATGCATTAGGTATTTGTCCTAATGCTCTCCCTCCCCTTGCCCCCCATCCCCCAACAGGCCCCGGTGTGTGTTGTTCCCCTCCCTCTGTCCATGTATTCTCATTATTCAACTCCCACTTATGAGCGAGAACATGCGGTGTTTGGTTTTCTGTACCTGTGTTAGTTTGCTGAGAATGATGGCTTCCAGATTCATCCATGTCCAGCCATTGTGGAAGATAGTGTGGTGATTTCTCAAGGATCTAGAACCAGAAATATCATTTGACCTAACAGATTTTTTGGGGGGGAGTCTTTAGGATTAACTGTATATAAGATTATGTCATCTGCAAACAGGGAACATTTGACTTCTTCCTTTCCAATTTGGACAGCCTTTATTTCTTTCTCTTGCCTAATTGCTCTGGCTAGAACTTCTAGTATCATGCTGAATAAACCTTTTGTAAGTGGGCATCCTTGTCTTGTTTCACATTCTTGAAAAAACGTTTTCAAATTTCCCCATTCTGTATGATATTGGAAGTGGTTTTGTCATATATGGCCTTTATTGTGTTAATGTACAATCTTTCTATACTTAGTTTGTTGAAAGTTTTTATTATAAAGAGATGTTGAGTTTTATCAAATTTTTTTTCTGTATCTTTTGAAAGAATCATATGGGTTTTCTCTTTGATACTGTTTATGTGATATATCATGTTTATTGATTTGCATGTGTTGAGCTATCCTTGTATCCCTGGGATGAATCTCATTTGGCCATGGTGAATGATCTTTTTAATGTGCTGTTGAATTAGGTTTGCTAGTATTTTGTTGAAGATTTTTAAAACTATGTTTGTCAGGAATATTGGCCTGTAGTTTTATTTTTTGTTGTTGTTTTGTCATTGTCTGGCTTTTGTATCAGGCTAATGCTGGCCTCATACAATGAGTTTGGAAGAATTTCCTCCTCTTCAATTTCTTGAAACTTTGAAAAAATTGGTATTAGTTCTGTAAATGTTTGGTAGAATGCAACAGTGAAGCCATCAGGTCCAGGGCTTTTCTTTGATTAAAGACTTTGTATTACTGATTCAATCTTGTCACTTGCTATTGGTCTGTTTACATTTTATATTTCTTCATACTTAAAACTTAAATGGTTGTATATGTCCAGAAATTTATCTTTGTCTTCTAAGTTGTTGATAGTTGTTCAGAACTTGGTTCAGATCTTTAGTTTGTTCATCTTCATGTCTATGTTACCTTTGGCTAAATTTATTTGACCTCTCCAGTCTCAGTTTTCTCATCTATAAAATGGTGATAACCGTGGTGTTTACTCTGAGTTGTTGGAAAGACTATATGAATTACATAAATTGCTTAACAGCATGCCTCATACACAGTATTACTTTTGAACTATTATAATTGTATAAAGATTATTATAAGTTTTATTAGGAGAGCCAAATACAAGGGTGTCACGTTTAAATTGGGTTGCTGGAATGTAGTAGAAGTGGTGGACTGCAAGGCTGAGGGAGGTGTTGAGTAAGTCATCTACATCATTGTTTAAATTGTCTCATTTAGCCCAAAATTAAAAAAGCACTTCTAGAATCAACTATTGATACCAAAATGTATAAGTGATCATTATACTAATATAGCTATAATTGTTAAGTTATCATATTGTATCAAACAAGAGAGTTTATTAAATGAGAGAAAAAACATTACTAGGTCATATATTTTATTTTTCCCTTTGAACTAAGCATAAACACTTTTCCATTTTTCCTCAAACATGTTTACTCACATATGTAAACAAGTTTACAAGAAAAAAACAAACAACCCCATCAAAAAGTGGGCGAAGGACATAAACAGACACTTCTCAAAAGAAGACATTTATGCAGCCAAAAAACACATGAAAAAATGCTCATCATCACTGGCCATGAGAGAAATGCAAATCAAAACCACAGTGAGATACCATCTCACACCAGTTAGAATGGCCATCATTAAAAAGTCAGGAAACAACAGGTGCTGGAGAGGCTGTGGAGAAATAGGAACACTTTTACACTGTTGGTGGGACTGTAAAGTAGTTCAACCATTGTGGAAGACAGTGTGGTGATTCCTCAGGGATCTCGAACTAGAAATACCATTTGACCCAGCCATCCCATTACTGGGTATATACCCAAAGGACTATAAATCATGCTGCTATAAAGACACATGCACACGTATGTTTATTGCGGCACTATTCACAATAGCAAAGACTTGGAACCAACCCAAATGTCCAACAACGATAGACTGGATTAAGAAAATGTGGCACATATACACCATGGAATGCTATGCAGCCATAAAAAATGATGAGTTCATGTCCTTTGTAGGGACATGGATGAAACTGGAAAACATCATTCTCAGTAAACTATCGCAAGGACAAAAAACCAAACACCGCATGTTCTCATTCATAGGTGGGAATTGAACAATGGGAACTCATGGACACAGAAAGGGGAACATCACACTCCGGGGACTGTTG
>NW_026652282.1:95034717-95046975 GCF_009828535.3 Hylobates moloch | reverse complement strand
GTGCAGCAAAACAACATGGCACATGGATACATATGTAACAAACCTGCGCATTGTGCACATGTACCCTAAAACCTAAAGTATAATAATAAAAAAATGTAAAATTATCATAATTCTATGAATATGGGCTGAAAATTAAAATCATCTGAAATTTACCTATTTATCTGGACTCACATACATTCTTTGTAGAACCAGTATGTAGGCACTTAAAAACCACATACTTATATTTGTTGGAAATTTGGTCTTATTTATCAGAGTAATAATGCTTTTTATTTATTTATTTTAGAGACAGTGCCTCTTTATTGCCCAGGCTACAGTGCAATGCCATGAGCATAGCTCACTGCAGTCTTGAACTCCTGGGATCAAGGGATCCTCTTATCTCAGCCTCCTAAGAAGCTAGGTCTACAGGTACCTACCATCATGCCAGGCTAATTTCTTAATTTTTGTAGAGATGGGGGTCTCACTATATTGCCCAGGCTGGTCTCAAACTCCTGGCCTTAAGCAATCCTCTTGCGTCAGTCTCCCAAAGTGCTGGGATTACAGATGTGAGCCACTGCACTTGGCTCATAATGATAATAATTTACTACTGCTACTTCCCTTGATTTAATAAATAGTCCATGTTTTATGTGAAAAGCTGATGTAGGTACTCAAATGAACATCTGCTCTATTTTATGCCTAAAACAGGTAGTCATGGCAAAAACAAATGTAGAATTAGTATAAAAGCTCAAAAGATGCACTCCAAACATGCATTTCCTCATTGCACATATCTACATATACAACACAATGACAAACCATCAACTGACAAGTAAAAATTCTGTTTAGCCAATTATTTGTCATCATATAGACCATCAGACACAGATTGGAATGAGCAATTCATTTTTCTCAATTTGTAAGCTTCATTTACAACTGAATGCTCCACTATTATACATTATTACTGTAAATAAGTAACTTGTGAGAAGATTTTTTTGGGCCTTTTTAATAAAACAAAAAGAATGATCTCATTTAGTATTTGCAGGCTGTGGGTTATAAAGAGACCAAGCATTTGTCTTCTTGTTTTTTAAATATTTCCATAGCATTTTTATTGCCATTGTAAACAGTATTTGTTTTTTGTTTGTTTGTTTTTCCATAACTTATTGGGGTACAGGTGGTATTTGGTTACATGAGTAAGTTCTTTAGTGGTGATTTGTGAGATTTTGGTGCACCCATCACACGAGCAGTATACATTGCACTCTATTTGTAGTCTTTTATCCCTTGCCCCCCGAGTAATTCCCCCAAGTCCCCAAAGTCCATTGTGTGATTGTTATGTATTTGAATCCTCATAGCTTAGCTCACACATATCAGTGAGAACGTACAATGTTTGGTTTACCATTACTGAGTTATTTCACTTGGAATGATAGTCTCCAATCTCATCCAGGTCACTGTAAATGCTATTAATTCATGTTTATGGCTGAATAGTATATATATATGTATATATATATGTATACATGTATATATACATATATGTATATATATATACCACAGTCTTTTTATCTTCTCATTTATTGATGGGCATTTGGGTTGGTTCCAAGATTTTGCAATTGTGAATTGTGCTGCTATGAACATGCAAGTTACCTTTTTCAAATAATGACTTCTTTTCCTCTGGGTAGATACCCAGTAGTAGGATTGCTGGATCAAATGGTAGTTCTACTTTTAGTTCCTTAAGGAATCTCCACACTGTTTTCCATAGTGGCTCTGCTAGTTTAAATTCCCAACAGCAATAGAAAAGTGGTCCCTGTTCACCGCATCCATGCCAACATCTGCTGTTTTTTGATTTTTTGATTATGGCCATTCTTGTAGGAGTAAAGTGGTATCAGATTGTGGTTTTGATTTGCATTTCCCTGATCATTACTGATGTTGAGCATTTTTTCAAATGTTTGTTTGCCATTTGTATACCTTCATTTGACAATTGTCTACTAATATCCTTAGCCCACTTTTTGATGAGATTTTTTGTTTTTTTCTCACTGATGTGTTTAAGTTTGTTGTAGATTCTGGATATTAGTCCTTTGTGAGATATATAGATTGTGAAGAGTTTCTCCCAGTCTGTGGGTTGTCTCTTTACTGACTGTTCCTTTTGCTTTGCAAAAGCTCTTTAGCTTAATTAGGTCCCAATATTTATCTTTGTTTTTATTGCATTTGCTTTTGGGTTCTTGGTCATGAAATCCTTGCCTAAGCCAATGTCTATAAGGGTTTTTTCCAACGTTGTCTTCTAGAATTTGTAGAGTTTCAGGTCTTAGGTTTAAGTCCTTAATCCATCTTGAATTGATTTTTGTATAAGGTGAGAGATGGGGATCCAGTTTCATTCTTATACATGTGGCTAGCCAATTATCCCAGCACCATTTTTTGAATAGGGTGTCCTTTCCCCACTTTATGTTTTTGTTTGCTTTGTGGAAATTCGGTTGACTGTAAGTATTTGAGTTTACTTCTGGGTTCTGTTCCATTGTTCTATGTGACTATTTTTATACCAGTACTATGCTGTTTTTGTGACTATGGCCTTAGAGTATAGTTTGAAATCAGATAGTGTGATGCCTCCAGATTTGTTCTTTTTGCTTAGTCTTACTTTGGCTATGCAGACTCTTTTTTAGTTCCATATGAATTTTAGAATTGTTTTTTCCTAATTCTGTGAAGAATGATGGTGGTATTTTGATAGAGATTGCATTGAATTTGTAGATTGCTTTTGGCAGTATGGTCATTTTCACAATATTGATTCTACCCATCCATGAGCATGGAATGTGTTTCCATTTGTTTGTGTCATCTATGATTTCTTTTAGGAGTGTTTTATAGTTTTCCTCGTAAAGGTCTTTCAACTCCTTTGTTGGGTATATTCCTAAGTATTTTTTTTTTTCCAGCTATTGTAAAATGGGTTGAGTTCTTTATTTGATTCTCTACTTGGTCACTGTTGGTATATAGAAGAGTTACTGATTTGTGTACATTAATCTTGTATCTGGAAACTATGGTGAATTCTTTTATCAGTTCTAGGAGCTTTCTGGAGGAGTCCTTAGGGTTTTCAAGGGAAACGATCATATCATCAGCACACAGTGACAGTTTGACTTCTTCTTTACCGATTTGGATGCCCTTCATTTTTTTCTCTTGTCTGATTGCTCTTGCTAGGACTTCCAGTACTGTGTTGAAGAGGAGTGCTGAGAGTGGGCATCCTGTCTTGTTCCAGTTCTCAGAGGGAATGCTTTCAACTTTTCCTCATTCAGTATTACGTTGGCTGTGAGTTTGTCATAGATGGCTTTTATTACATTGAGGTATGTCCCTTGTATGCCGATTTTGCTGAGGGTTTTGATCATAAAGGGATGCTCCATTTTGTTGAATGCTTTTTCAACACCTATTGACATTATCATGTGATTTTTGTTTTTAATTCTGTTTATGGGGTGTATCACATTTATTGACTTGTACATGTTAAACCATCCCTGCATCCCTGGTATGAAACCCACTTGATCATGGTAGATTATCTTTTTGATATGTTGTTGGATTCAGTTAGATAGTATTTGGTTAAGGATTTTAGCATCTACATTCATCAAGGATATCAGTCTATAGTTTTGTTTTTTGGTTATGCACTTTCTTGGTTTTGGTGATGCTGGTTTCATAGAATGAGTTAGGGAGTGTTCCTTCTTTCTCTGTCTTGTGGAATAGTGTCAAAAGGATTGCTTCCAATTCTTCTTTGAATGTCTGGTAGAAATCTGCTGTGAATCTGTCTGGTCCTGGATTTTTTTTGTTGGTAATTTTTAAATTACCATTTCCATCTCACTGCTTGTTATTGGACTGTTCAGGGTATGTAATTATTCCTGATACAAGCTAGGAGGCTTGTAGTTTTCCAGAAAATTGTCCATTTCTTCTAGGTTTTCTAGTTTATGTGCATAAAGGTGTTCATAGTAGCCTTGAATGATCTTTTGTATTTCAGTGGTGTCAGTTGTAATATGTCCTGTTTTGTTTCTCAGTGAAGTTATTTGGATTTTCTGTCTTCTTTTCTTGGTTAATTTTGCCAGTGGTCTATAAATTTTATTTATCTTTTCAAAGAGCCAGCTTTTTGTTTCATTTCTCATTTATGTGTTTTTTTTGTTTCAATTTCATTTAGTTCTGCTCTGATCTTTGTTATTTCCTTTCTTCTGCTGGGTTTGGGTTTGGTTCGTTCTTATTTCTCTGGTTCCTTGAGGTGTGACCTTAGATTGTTTGTTTGTGCTCTTTCAGACTTTTTGATGTAGTCATTTAGGGCTATGAACTTTCCTCTTAGCACCACCTTTGCTGTATCCCAGAGGTTTTGAGAGGTCGTGTCATTATTGTCATTTAGTTCAAATATTTTTTTAATTTCCATCTTGATTCTGTTTTTGACCCAATGCTCATTCAGGAGCATGTTACTTAATTTCTGTGTATTTGCGTGGTTTTAAAGGCTCCTTTTGGAGTTTATTTCACTTTTATTCCACTGTGGTCTAAGAGAGTGCTTGATATAATTTCAATTTTCTTAAATTTATAGAGGCTTGTTTTATGGCCTGTCCTGTGGCCTATCTTGGAGAAAGTTCCATGTTCTGTTGAATGGAATGGGTATTCTGTGGTTGTTGGATGAAATATTCTGTACATATCTGTTAAGTCCCCTTGTTACAAGGTATAGTTTAAATCCATCTTTGTTTTCTTTCTGTCTTGATGACCTGTCAAGTGCTGTCAGTGGAGTATTGAAGTCTCCCACTATTATTGTGTTGCTGTCCATCTCATTTCTTAGGTCTGTTAGTAATTAATTTATAAATTTGAGAGCTCAAGTGTTAGGTCCATATGTGTTGAGGATTGTGATATTTTCCTGTTGGACAAAGCCTTTTATGATTATATAATGTCCCTTTTTTTCTCTTTTAACCTCTGTTGCTTTACAGTTTTTTTGTCTGATATAAGAATAGCTACCCCTGCTCACTTTTGCTTTCCATTTGCATGAAATGCCTTTTTCCACCCCTTTACTTTAAGTTTATGTGAGTGCTTATGTGTTAGGTGAGTCTCCTGAAGGCAGCAGATGGTTGGTGAGTTCTTATCCATTCTGTGGTTCTGTATCTTTTAAGTGGAACATTTAGGTCATTTACATTCAATGTTAGTATTGAAATGTGAGGTACCCTTGCATTCATCATGCTGTTTGTTGCCTGTGTACTTTCATTTTGTTTTTTTGCTTTTGTTTTTTAACTTGTACTTTTGTTTTATAGGTCTTGTGTGATATATGCATTAAAGAGGTTCTATTTTGATGTGTTTCCAGGATTTCATTCAAGATTTAGAGCTCCTTCTAGCAGTTCTTGCAGTGGTGGCTTGGTAATGGCAAATTCAGCATTTGTTTGTCTTAAAAAGACTGTATCTTTCATTCATATCTGATGCTTAGTTTCACTGGATACAAAATTTTTGGCTGATAATTGTGTTGTTTGATGAGGCTGAAGATAGGGTCCCAATCCCTTCTAGCTTGTTTGATTTCTGCTGAGAAATCTACTGCTAATCTGATAGGTCTTCCTTTATAGGCTACTTGGTGCTTCTGTCTCACAGCTTTTAAGATTCTTTCCTTCATCTTAACTTTGGATAACCTGATGACAACGTGCCTAGGTGAAGATCTTTTTGCGATGAATTACCGAGGTGTTCTTTGTGCTTCTTGTATTTGGATGTCTAGGTCTCTATCAAGGCTGGAGAAGTTTTCCTCAATTATTCCCCCAAATATATTTTCCAAGCTTTTAGAATTTTCTTCTTCCTCGGGAATACCAACTATTCTTAGGTTTGGGTAATCCCAGACTTCTTGGAGGCTTTGTTCATATTTTCTTTTTCTTTTTTCTTTGTCTTTGATTGGGCTAATTTGAAGACCTTGTCTTCAAGCTCTGAATTTCTGTCTTCTACTTGTTCAGTTCTATTGCTGAGACTTTCCAGATAATTTCACATTTCTAAAAGTGTGTCCAATGTTTCCTGAATTTTTGATTGTTTTTTCTTTAAGCTATCTGTTTCCCTGAATATTTCTCCCTTCACTTCTTGTATCATTATTTAGATTTCCTTGCATTGGGCTTCACCTTTCTCTGGTGCCTCCCTGATTAGCTTAATAACTAACCTCCTAAATTTTTTTTTTTTCAGGTAAATCAGGGATTTCTTCTTGGTTTGGATACATTGCTGGTGAACTACTGTGATTTTTGGGGGGTGTTGAAGAGCTTCGTTTTGTCATATTATTAGTGTTGGTCTTCTGACTCCTTCTCATTTGAATAGGCTCTGTCAGAGCGAAGGTCTAGGGCTGAAGGCTGTTGTTCTGATTCTTTTGTCCCTCAGAGTGTTCCCTTGATGTAGTACTCTCCCCCTTTTCCTATGGATGTGGCTTCCTGTGAGCTGAACTGCAGTGATTGTTGTCTCTCTTCTGGGTCTAGCCACCCAGCGAGTCTACCTGGTACTGGGGGCTGCCTACATAGAGTCCTGTGATGTGAACCATCTACAGGTCTGTCAGCCATAGATACCTTGCCTTTCTGGTGGAGGTGGCAGAGGGCTACAATGGACTCCATGAGGTTCCTTAGCTTTGGTGGTTTAGTGCTCTATTCTGTGCTGGTTGGCCTTCTGCCAGGAGGTGGCCCTTTCTGGAAAGCATCAGCTGTAGTGTGGAGAGGGACTGGTGGTGGGTGGGGCCCTAGAACTCCCAAGACTTTATGCCCTTTGTTTTCTGCTACCAAGTTGGATAGGGAAGGACCATCAGGTGGGGGCAGGACTAGTTGTGTCTCAGCTCAGACTCTCTTTGGGTGGGTCTTGCTGTGGCTGGTGTGGGGGATGGAGGTGAGATTCCCAGGTCACTGGAGTTGTGTACCTACGAGGATTATGCCTGCCTCTGCTAAGTCATGCCGGTTGTCAGAAGGAAGTGGGGGAAACACAGCAGTCAAGGCCTCACCCAGCTCCCACACAAACCGAAGGGCTGGTCTCACTCCCACCGTGCCCCCTGCAACAACCCTGAGTCTGTTTCCAGGCAGAGAGTGAGACAAGCTTGAAAATTTCCTGGAGGTTATCTGCCTCCCAGCTGCAAAAGAAAAGGACTTTGGTTCTTCCCCTGCCTGTGAAGTCTGCACACCTGATTTGCGCCCTTCCCCCAAGTTCTGGCCAGGCTTCTTGCCCCATTTAAATTGTTACAAAGTTCAGCTAGAGAATTACTTCTGCCTGCGGAGTTTTACCCCCTGCTCCTCTGGCCACCCTCCAGATGGATCCCTGTGGTGCCAGGCAGGAATGGGCTGCTTGGAAACCCAGTGAGATTCCAGGGCCTTTCTGCTGCATCCTCTACCCCTGTATTTCTCTCAGCTGTATAACTTGACTCAACTTCAGATAAAGTCAGAAACTGCTCCTGCAAACAGACCATCAGCTTCTCCAGTGGGGGTGTGTGTTCAGGAGAGGAGGGTCTCCTTTTCCCACTTCCTCAGCTGGGGCACTCACAGTATTTGGGGTGTCCCCTGGGTCCTACAGGAGCAGTCCGCTTCTTTCAGAGGGTCTGTGGGTCCTCTCAGGATTGCTGGTTTGTTCTCGCAGTCGATCTGGAGCTAAAATTCACAATGCAAGCCCCCGCATCCTGCTCTGTCAGGAGCTGCAATCTAGTCCCGCCTCCCATCCGCCATGATCTTCTTGATCTCCAAACATTTGTCTTCTAGTTGCTGGATCCATATACTATTACACAGACTGTTACCGAAAAATTGAAAAGTAGAAAAGGATTTTCACCTTTTCATCTTTATACCTTTGCTATGATGTGTCAAATTCATAAAAACTCCCCTCTCATTTTTCAGACTGAATACTATGTATCCTTCAACTTCCAGGGTCAATGAAATCATCACAAAGATCTCCTGACCAATAGGTATGCATTCCTCTTCCTCTGTAGTTCCATGCATGTGCTTTGATGTCTCTTATACTTTCTCATTAAAGTACTATGATATTTTGTAGAGATGCCTTATTCTTCCTACTAGGTTTTAAACATTTTTGATAAATACAACATACAGAGAGACTTCAAAAAGTTCATTAAAATTTGAATTATAAGATAAAAATAAAATAACTTTATTTCTGAGCATAAGCTCCATTAAGTTCAAGACATTCTTGTGATGATACCAGGCATTTAAGTTCATCCCTAAAGACATAAAAAAATTCAAAAGATCAACAAATCCAGGAGTTGGATTTTTGAAAAAAATAATACAATAGATAGGCAAGTAGCTAGACTAATAAAGAAGAAAAGAGAAATGATCCAAATAAAAACACTTAGAAATAACAAAAGAAATATTACCACTGATCCCACAGAAATACAAACAATCATCAGAGAATATTATGAATATCTCTAAGTACAAAAACTAGAAAATCTAGAAGAAATGGATAAATCCTGGGACACATACAGCCTCCCAATGCTGAACCATGAAGAAATTGAATCCTTGTAAAGACTAATAATGAGCTCCAAAATTGGGCCAGCAATAAATAGACTACCAACCAAAATAAGCCCAGGACCAGTCAGATTCACACATGAATTCTACCTGATGTACAAAGAAGAGGTGATACTGTTCCCACTGAAACTATTCCAAAAAGATTGAGGAGGAGGGAATCCACCCCAACTCATTCTATGAGGCCAGCATCATCCTAATACAAAAAACTACCAGAGACACAACAAATAAAGAAAACTTTAGGCCAATATCTTTGATGAACATTGATGCAAAAGACCTAAAGAAAATACTAGCAAAATAAATCGAGCAGCATGTTAAGAAGCTAATCCATTATGATCAAGGAGGCTTTATCCCTGGGATGCAAGGTTGGTTGAACATATGCAAATTCATAAATGTGATTCATCACATTAATAGAACTAAAAGCAAAAACCACATAATTATCTTAATGGATGCAGAAATGGCATTCAATAAATGCCCTCCATGTTAAAAAGTCTAAATAAACTAGGTATTGAAGAAGCATACCTTGAAATAATAAGAGCCATCTATGACAAACCCAGAGCCAACATCATACTAAATAGGCAAAAAGCTGGAAGCATTCCCCTTGAAAACTGGCATAAGACAAGGATGCCTCTCTCATCACCCCTATTCAATATAGTATTGGAAATCCTGGCTAGAGCAATCAGGCAAGAGAAAGAAATAAATCACATCCAAACAGGAAGAGAGGAAGTCAATCTATCTTTGTTTACAGAAGACATAATTCTATAGCTAGAAAACCCCATAGTTTAGTTCCAAAAGCTTCTTCAGCTGATAAACAACTTCAGTAAAGTGTCAAGATACAAAATTAACATGCAAAAACCACTAACAGCCTTATACACCAACAATAGTCAAGTTGATAGCCGAATCAGGAATTCAGTCCCACTCACAATTGCCACACACACACACACACACAAACCCTTGAAATATAGCTAATCAGGGAGGTGAAAAATCTCTACAATAAGAATTACAAAACACTGCTCAAAGAAGTCAGAGATGACACAAACAAATGGAAGAACATTTCATGTTCATGGATAGGAAAAATCAATACCATTCAAATGGCCATACTGACCAAAGCAATTTATAGATTCAATACTATTCCTATCAAACTACTAAAAACATTCTTCACAGAACTAGAAAGAAAAACTATGTTAAAAATCAAATGGAACCAGAAAACAGCCAGAATAGCCAAGGCAATCCTAAGCAAAAGGAACAAGGCTGAAGGCATTATTCTACCTGACTATACCACAAGGCTACAGTAATCAAAACAGCATGGTACTGGTACAAAACCAGACACATGCACCAATGGTACAAAATAGAGAACCCAGAAATAAGGTCACACAGCTACAACCATCTGATCTTCAACAAAGCTGACAAAAACACACAATGGGGAAAGAACTCCCTATTCAATAAATGGTGCTGGGATAATTGGCTAGCCATATACAGTAAATTGAAGCTATACCTGTTTCTTAGAAAATACACAAAAATCAACTCAAGATGGATTAAAGACTTAAATGTAAAACCCAAAACCATAAAAACCCTAGAAGACAGCCTAGGCAATACCATTCTGGACATAGAAATAAGCAAAGATTTTATGACAAAGGCACCAAACGGAATCACAACAAAAGTAAAAACTAACAAATGAGATCTAATTAAAGAGCTTCTGTGCCACAAAAGAAACTATCAACAGAGTAAGCAGACAACCTACAGAATGGGAGAAAATATTTGTGAACTATGCATCTGACAAATGTCTAATATCTAGTATCTATAAGGAACTTACACAAATTTACAAGAAAATAACAAACCACTCCATGAAAAAGTGGGCAAAGGACATGAACAGACACTTTCTGAAAGAAGGCATATGTGTAGCAAAGAAGCATATGACAAAAAACACACCACTGAGCATTAGATAAATGCAAATCCAAACCACCATGAGATACCCTCTCTTACCTGTCAGAATGGCTACTACTAAAAAGTCCAAAAATAACAGATGCTAGTGAGGCTGTGGAGAAAAGGGAACACTTACACACTGTTGGTGGGAGTGTAAATCAGTTCAACCATTGTGGAAAGCAGTGTGACAGTTCCTCAAAGAGCTAAAAAACAGAACTACCATTTGATCAGGCAATCCCTTTACTGAGTATAAACCCAAAGGAATATAAGTCATTCTTCCATAAAGGCACATGCACGTGAATGTTCATTGCAGCACTATTCCTAATAGCAAAGACCTGGAATCAAGCTAAATGCCCATCAATGGTAGACTGGATAAAGAAAATGTGGTACATGTGCACCATGGAATACTATGCAGTCATAAAAAGGAACAAAATCATGTCCTTTGCAGGAACATGGATGAAGGTGCAGGCCATTATCCTTAGCAAACCAATGTAGGAACAGAAAACAAAATACCACATGCTCTCACTTAAAAGTTGAGCTAAATGATGAGAACACATGGACACGTAAAGGGAAACAACAGACACTAGCACCTACTGGAAAGTGGAGAGTGGGAGAAAAGAGAGGATTAGGAAAATACCTAATGGGTATTAGGCTTAAAACCTGGATGACATAATAATCTGAACAACAAACCTCGTGACATGAGTTTACCTATATAACAAACCTGCCCATGTACCCTTGAACTTAAAAGTTAAAAACAAAAAAATAACTGAGGATCCTGGGAGTTTAACTGTGTCAATGCAGTATTTCTTCTCCATTATTAACTGAAGAAAAATTGGTGCTTTTTAAAGATTTTTTAAGATTAGAAAACAAAAATAAGTAAGAAATAGACAAATCAGAAATTTGAGGTGGATACCTAATGATTTCCCACCAAAACTTTCATAAAATTGCTTTTGTTTGATGAGATAAATGAGCAGGAACATTTACATGGTGGAGAATAACTCTCTGGTGAAGCTTTCTTGGGCATTTGTCTTCTAAAACTTTGGCTAACTTTCTCAAAACACTCTCATAATAAACAGATGTTATTGTTCTTTGGCCCTCAAGAAAGTCGACTAGCAATATCCCTTGAGCATCCCAAAAACTGTTGCTGTGACATTTGCACTTCACAGGTCCACTTTAGCTTTGACTGCACCACTTCCGCCTCTTCATAGTCATTGCTTTGATTGTGCTTCGTCTTTAAGGTCATGCTGGTAAAGCCCTGTTTCATCTCCTGTTACAATTTTGTAAAGAAATGCTGCAAGATCTTGATCCCACTTGTTACCATTTCCTTTGAAATTTCTGAAGAAATAAGAATTATTTTTGTTGTTTTAAAATATTTTCTAGCTTAGTAGTGTATACTTCAACTTTATCTCAGATGTATTTTGTCTGATATAAGTATAGCAACTCCCACTCTTTTTTTGGTTTCCAATTGCTTGGAATATCTTTTTCCATCCCTTTATTTTCAGTGTATGCGTGTCTTTACCTGAAGCGTGTTTCCTGAAGGCAACTGATTAATGGGTCTTTTTTTTTAACCCATTCAGCTACTCCATATCTTCAGATTGGAGATTTTAGTCTATTTACATTCAGTTTTATTACTGATAAGTAAGGACTTTCTCCTGCCATTTTATTTGTTTTCTGGGCGTTTTGTGGTGTTATCTTCTCTTTCTTGCCTTCCTATCTTCCTTTAGTGAAAGTGATTTTCTCTGGTAACATAATTTAGTTTCTTGCTTCTTATTTTTTGGGTGCCTATTGTGTTTTTGGTTTGAGGTTACTGTGAAGCTTGCAAGTACAATCTTACAACCTTGTATTTTGACCTGATAAGAACTTAACATTGTTTGTATAAACAAACAAAAATAAGACAAATAAAAATTCTGAG
>NW_026652282.1:94989386-95014999 GCF_009828535.3 Hylobates moloch | reverse complement strand
AACCTAAAGTATAATAATAAAAAAAACTTAAAAAAAAAAGAAGAGTTACTGATTTGTGTCCATCAATTTTGTATCCAGAAACTTTCCTAAATTGTTTTTTATCAGTTCTAGGAGCCTTCTGGAGGAGTCTTTAGGGTTTTCTAGGTAACAATCATATCATCAGCAAACAGTGACAGTTTGATTTCCTCTTTACCGATTTGGATGTCCTTTATTTCTTTCTCTTGTCTGATTGCTCTGGCTAGGACTTCCAGTACTATGTGGAAGAGGAATGGTAAGAGTGGGCATCCTTATCTTGCTCCAGTTCTCAGAGTGAATGCTTTCAACTTTTTCCCATTCAGTATTATGTTGGCTGTGGGTTTGTCATACATGGCTTTTATTACATTGAGGTATGTCCCTTGTATGCTGATTTTGATGAGAGTTTTAATCATAATGGGATGCTGGATTTTGTTGAATGCTTTTTCTGCATCTATTGAGATGATCATGTGATGTTTGTTTTTAATTTTGCTTATGTGATGTATCACATTTATTACCTTGTGTATGTTAAGCCATCCCTGAACCCCTGCTATGAAACCTACTTGATCATGGTGGATTCTCTTTTTGATATGTTGTTGGATTCAGTTAGCTAGTATTTTGTTAAGGATTTTTGCATTTACATTGGGATATTGGTCTATAGTTTTCTTTTTTGGTTATGTCCTTTCCTGGTGTTGGTCTTAGGGTGATCCTGGCTTCATAGAATGATTTAGGAATGATCCCACAGGTTCATGCAGATCTGTTCTAGTTTTTTCCAGTTTATTTTCTCTTTGTTCTTCAGATAAGGTAATATCTGCTGTTCTATCTTTCTATTTACTAATGCTATCTTCTGTTCCCCCTCTTCTGCTGTTGAGGCCATCTACTGAACTTTTTAATTAAGTCATGATAACTTTCATCCCTAAAATCTCCATTTGATTCCTTTATATATGTTCTAATTATTTCCAAGACTGTTTTTTTTTCCCTGAGGCTTTCCATTATTTTGTTTGTTTCAAGCATGTTTGACATTTTTCATTGAAGTATATTTATGACCGCTTATTTAAAATTTTTGTGAAATAATTTTAACCTGCCTTCATCTTGAGGTTGATATGAATTGATTGTATTTCACTCAGTTTGAGATCATTCTGGTTTTGATATGATGACGAATTTTTTATTGAAACATGCATATTTTTGTATTATGTTATGAAACACTGGGTATTATTTAAATCTTCTACTTTAGCTGTTTTTCTTTGACGTGGTTCTGGCTGGAGATGTGATGTTGCCTTGTTACTACCAGGTTAAAGTAGGACTCCGTGTTCCCCACTCAACATCTGTTGATCCTTGAAGGGTGTCCTCATTACTGCTGGATAAGGATGCAAGTTCTAACTCCCCACGTGGTCTTTGATGACACCACTTTTGGGGTCATTTTATTATTTCTGGGTGAGGGTGAACGTACTGACTCTCCACCAGGCCTCCTCTGATAGCACCACAGCTGGGAGTGGAAGGAAAACCTAATTACTACCAGGTTGTGGTAGAAGTCCAAACTCTTCATTTGGTCTCCAGTGACACCATTGGTATTAAAGGCCGGAGAGACAGTAAATATCTCTTGGCTGTTAAATCTACTAAAAAAACTTTTCCACAATGCAGAGGTATAAGAAGATGGGTGTAGTTCCTGACTAAAATTTTGTGCTCTCCCAGTGTTCTTAGCATTTTCATAGATTTTGTTGAATAAAGCTTGTTTATTTTAAACCTTCTGATCAATCTTCAGAGACTTTGGGTGACTGTATTTGCTAATTTTTACTTTAATAGATGTCTCTTCATGGAATTTTTTGAGCTCTTCACATTGTCATTCCAAAGGTTAGGTTTCCTTGATTGCCTTATAACATTTGTTTGAATCACATTTAATGAACATTTTCTAGACTTTGCCTCCTCGTAGTTTAGAGATTAAGTTCAATGAATGTTCATAACACCAGTAAAAGCCAGAAAATATTTTTTCAAGTGTTTTTATTGAGAGAAAATTTCCACAACACAAATTTACCATTTAAATAATTTAAAGTATACAGTTCAGTGTTTTCAATATATTTACAATAATGTGCAACCATTATATACATTCACAATATTGTCCAACCATTATCACTATCTAATAACAGAACATTTTCATCACCATAAAAAGAAACCCTATACCTGGTAGTAGTCAATTCCAGTTCTCTCCTCTCTCTAACCCCTGGCAAACACTAACAACTTTCTATCTCCATGGTTCTGCTCAGTCTGAATACTTTATATAAATGGAATCATAGTCTATGGCCTTTTTTGTCTAGCTTATTTTACTTGGCATAATGTTTTGAAGAGTTACCTTATGTTGTAGCGTGTTGATCAGTGCTTCATTTCATTTTATGGCTGAATAGTATTCCATTGTGTAGATATGCCATATTTTGTTCATCAGCTCATTAGTGGATGGACATTTGGGTTGTTTCTACTTTGGGGCTATTATAAATAATGATGCAAAATAGTTTGTGCATATATATTTATTTGAACATATGTTTTCAATTTTCTTGGGTACTTAGCCAAAAGTGAGATTACTGGGTCATATGGTCACTATAGATTTAAAATTTTGAGAAACTGCTAAACTGGTTTCCATAGCAGCTGAATCATTTTACATTACCAATATACGAGAATTCCAATTTTTCTACATCCTTAGCAACACTTGTAATTTTCTAAATTGTTAAGTTACAGACAACCAAATAGGTGTGACATGGTACCTGATTGTGGTTTTGACTTGCATTTTCCTAATAACTAGTGATATTAAATATCTTTTCATGTGCTTTTTGGCCATTTATGAATCTTTTTTTAGCAAAATGTCTCTTCTACCTCTATGTTCATTTTTTATTTGATTTATTTGTCTTTTGTTATCAGGTTGTAAAACTTTTAAAATACATTTTGGATGCTAGGCCCTTTTCATATATGATTTGCAAATGTTTTCTCCTATTTTGTGAATTATCTTTTCATTTCCCTGATAGTCTGCTTTGATACACAAATGTCTGTAATTTTTATTAAGTCTATTGTATCTTTTTTTTCTTCTGTTGTTTGTGCTTTTGGGGTCATATTTAAGAAACCATTGCCTAATTCAAAGGTAACAAATACTTTTACCTATAATTTCTTTCTAAAGGTTTTACAGTTTTAGCCATTTCATTTAGGCCTATAATCCATTTTGAGCTAATTTTTGTATATGGTGTGAGGTAACGATCCAACATTATTCTTTTGCATGTGAATATGCAGTTTTCCCAGAATCATTTGTTGAAAAGCCTATTTTTTGCCCATTGAAGGAGCTTGGCACCCTTGTCAAATACCAATTGACCATAGGTATGTGGGTTTATTTCTGAATTATCAATTCCATTCCAATGATCTAAATGTCTACTCTTGGCCAAGCGTGGTGGCTCACACCTGTAATCTCAGCACTTTAGGAGGCTGAGGTGGGTGGATCACCTGAAGTCAGAGGTTTGAGACCAGCCTTGCCAACATGGCAAAATCCCTGTCTTTACTAAAAATACAAAAATCAGCCAGGTGTCATGGCACACACCTGTAATCCCTTCTACTCAGGAGGCTGAGGCAGAGGAATCACTTGAACCTGGAAGGCAGAGGTTGCAGTGAGCTGAGATTGTGCCGCTGCACTCCAGCCTAGGTGACAGAGCAAGACTGTCTCAAAAATAAATAAATAAATAAATAAATAAATAAATAAATAAATAAACAAACAAATAAATAAATAAATAAATGTCTATTCTTATAGCAATACCACAGTATTTAGTGCTGTAGCTGTGAGTCCTCCAATTTTGTTCTTTTTCAAGATTCTTTTGGCTATTCAGGGGTCCTGCCATTTCTATGTGAATTTTAGGATCAGCCTGTTTCTGCAAAAGAAGCAATTAGAATTTTTAAGAGCGATTGTATTTAATCTGTATATCAATTTTGCCATTTTAACAATATTGACTCTTTTGATCCATGAACATTAGTTGTCTCTCCATTTATATTGCTCTTTAATTCCTTTCAATAATGTTTTGTAATGGTCAGTGTACACATCTCACATCTCCTTGTTTAAATTTATTTTTAAGTATTTTATTCTTTTTGATGCTATTGTAAATAGAATTGTTTTCTTCATTTCATTTTTGAGTTGTTCATTGTTAGTGTATAGAAATACAACAAATTTTGCATATTGATCTTGGATTCTGAAAATTTGCTGAACTCGTTTATTAATGATATAGTGCTTTGTGTGTTGGGGGATAATTTTAATGATTTTCTCTATATAAGATTATGTCATGCTTGAATGGGGATAATTTTACTTCTTCCTTTCCAATCTGTAAGCCTTTTATATCTTTTATCTTACCTAATTGCCAAAAGCTATGTTTTTAAAATATACTTTAAATGTCCAATTTGGTTTAAATAATTTTGAGGCTAATTATATTTTATAATAATGCAGGAGGGACATTTTCTCATAATTTTGTTGAAATACTATTTTTCTCTGGCTAAATTGTACATCTATATGCGATACCTTAAATTAATAACTATGTAACTGAGACTATTTAAAACAGCTTATTTTTAATGTTTCTTCCAAGTGGTAGGTATTAAACTGTATTAAAATGATTATCTAAAAAAATTAAGGTTACTTTTGCCATTTTGATTTAAAGGGTAATATTATCACACAAATAGAAACTTGAAAATTACTGATCCAACTTCTCTGCTTGAGGCAAGACATTGGTGAAGATCTCTGATCTTTAGTTTTGTGACTGAATGAGAAACCCTAATTGCCCATTTAACATGAAGAAGAAACTTCAGCACTTCTAGATACAGTTTAGCAAAAAAGAAAAACAGAAAAAAAATAAATTCCTCTTTGTGAGATAAGGTTAAGTGGATTAGGATTCTTTCCAACTTATTTTCTCTAAAGTAATTGTTTTCAATACGATAGTCCAGAAGGGGCTTTCATGTTGGCAACATACCATCTTCCTGACAAAGTAAAGTTTAATTTTTGTTTAGTAAGTGTAGCAAATTTATTTTCTTAGATATAAAATTAATAGAGCAATGAATCTCCAAATAAGCTAAATTGCAACATTTGCATATGAATACTTTCTTTGAGACACTTTATCAAGACCTCTGCTGAAATTATCGTCAGATTATAAAAATTTCAATTCCAAGTTTGTTCATTGAGTCAAAAAATTCATTACTTGGGAAGTTTTGAAATAGCAATTTTATACCAAGTTTGTAATTACTGGGAAGGAATTGCTGTTACCTAAGCCAGAAATGAAGTTTCAGCAGCACTGTAATATTGAATATGTTCATTGTATACAAAAGCACCTGCATCGTGTCTTAAGAGAGCTCATAAGTTCTTAATATGTTATTCTTGGAAATGTATTTACTGAGCTTTATTATTCTCACAAAATATTCAATTAACATAAATTCAACAATGATTATAATGTGCTTACCATTCATTTCTTATGAGCTATGATACAGTCAGTAATATATTTTTGTTATTAATAGCATGTAGATCACAATAAAGGAGAAACCTGTGCCTACGTAAATAAATATATATATGTGAATGTAGCAGGGTCTTATTGGTAATTTATTGTTCACTGATGTTCAAAATAGTAAATTTAAATAATTACTTAGAAAGATGATATTTTAAGGACACATTACTGAACACATAATCTTTTACTTGCTGTCTTAAGCATCATGTATAATTAAATCTCCAGTATTGAACAGAATTAGTGAAAAATATTGCAAAATATGAAAAATATTCTTACATAACATTAAGTTCTTAAACAAACCAAAGACACAAGTCCAAAGAAAAAACATTACCACTACAGGTTTAACTTATATTTCTAATATATATTATAATTTAAAACTATGTAAAGTACACATTAAATTTTTGTTCTGTGACCATTCTTGTTCATTTATAGTATTGAAAAATTTCTTAATAATATACCTTAAAGATATATCCAAACTAGAAGTTTGATTTAGAAATAAGCAAGCAGGTTTGGATTCACCTGTTCCAACAAAGTGGAACTTAGATTGAAAATGCTTCGGAACTTCATTTAACAGAACTCAGAAAAGTTTACAAAATATACTCCTGAAATAAGTCAATCCAAAATTCAATTATTAGATTTAAAATATTCTCCTGAAACTTACAATCTCATTAAGAGGAAAAAAAATCTTTTGACAATAGGTATACTAAAAACTCAATATGATGGCCTTCAAACTAATTTCACACTATTTTAATGAGTTAGAACTAAAGAGAAATGAATGCTAATTAAAAAAAATTTTTGCTTCTTTGCTTAAGAATGATTTTCTCCAATGGGCTGAAATAACTCCATCTAAATTTCACGGTGTAAAAACCAGAGAACTTGGATTAATGCCCAGGAACAAGGGTCACCTCTAGTGCTTGAGTTTATGAGGACTATGTTTATAGTTCCACAGAAAAACATATTATAAGAAAAAAAGATATTTTGGAAAAGGAGAAAGATTCTGCTTTCAAGATAACACTTCATCTATAAATCACAAATTTTCTGTTATGAATTCAAAAATGACATTTAATACTTTATATATGTAAATTGCAGAGATCAATTAACAAATACAAGGGTTGGTGACTCTACTAATGAACAGAGACCTTAATTTAAGTGAATACATGTTCTTGTTTAATCTCTGCTAAATTCTGCTTTCATCCTGACTTAATCCTTTAATCAACAGCCATTAAACTATCATACTTGGCATTCAAAGCTTTTTATAATGTTATCATTCTAACTACCCAACCTTAACTTTTTCTACTCCTTAGCATACACTATTTTCTCTTATTAGGCCACTAAAATACCAGGATTGGCGCTGCCTCTGCCACTGTCTTCATTTAGAGGGTTTATCTTGCTCAAATCCTACTCATCTCTCAAATTCTAGTTCATGACTCACTTCTTCTATGAAACTTTTCTTAATTATTCCATTCCTCATTGAGTTCATTTTTTGAATTCTAGTAGCACTTAGTGTGTAGTATATAATTCAGTCTTTTTACATAAGGACTTATATTGGGATAATGATTTTATGTATATTTAATGAATGTTAACTGACTATGCCTCTGAAATGCCTGGCACTGTGCTAGGCACTCAAGATAGAAAAGTGCATAAGATATGACCCCTTTCCTCAAGAAGCCCACAATGTCTACCCAGGGAAGGCAGGCAGACACTCAAAATGTGAGAAGTAATATTAAAGGGTTATAAGCAATGACAACATAGAGGAACAATCAGTTAATTCTGCCTTACAGAAAAATGTAAGGCATGACAGAGGTATTATAGAAGATTAAACATGAGCAGCTAGGCTTACATGGATATGTAAGTTTTCTGAGTTAGTAAGGAGGGAAAAGGTATTGTAGGATTTCTACTTCTAAGTATGACCTACCAGATGCACCCATCTTCTACCTCATGCAAAAAACATCTGTAAAACACGAATATTCTGGAATTTGCAAGTAGTCCAGTGCAACAGAGCAGCACTTCCCAAATTGTGTTCCATGAGAAAGTTTTATGCAGGATGTTAAAAGATTGTCTTCAAAAATTGGTTTCATATGGCAGGAGGCAGAGCAAGATAGAAGCTTTCACCAATGGTCCTCCCCATAGAAACATCAAACTGAAAAAACGCTCACACAAAAAAGCACCTTCATAAGAACCAAAAAATCCGGTGAACAGTCACAGCACCTGGTTTTTAACTTCATATCACCGAAATAAGACTAAAGAGGATCAGAAAGACAGTTTTAAATGGTGGACACCACCCCTCCCTCCTCATCCAGCCATGGTCATGTGGCACGGAGAAAGAATTTGTGCACTTGGTGGAGGGAGAGCTCAGTGATTATGGGACTTTGCATTGAAACTCAGTTCTGCCGTGTCACAGAGGAAAGAAACACTGGGCAGAACTCGGCCAACACCCACAGAAGGAGCACTTCGACTAGCCCTAGCCAGAGGGGAATCATCCATCCTAGCAGTCAGAACCTCATTTCCTGAAAGCCTCACCACCACAGGCTAAAGGGTTCTGGGGTCTGAAATAAACTTGAAAGGCAGTCTAGGCCACAAGGACTGCAATCCTTGGGCAATTTCTATTGCTTTGCTGGGCTTGGGGCAAGTGGACTGGACGGGAATGCAGTCTAGTAAGAGACACCAGCTGGGGTAGCCAAGGGAGTGCTTGTGCTACCCCTCACCCAACCACAAGGGGCCCAGCTTGCACCTCTGGGAGAGACTCCATCCCTCTGCTTGAGGAGAGGAGAGGTAAACCTAACGAGGACTTTGTCTTGCATCTTGTATACCAGCTCAGCAACAGTAGCATAGGGCACAAGGCAGGGTCCTGAGGCTTCCATCCCAAGACCTAGATCCCAGACATTTCTAGATACTCCCTAAGCCACAAGGGAACCTACTGCCTTGAAGTGAAGGATCCAATCCTGGCACAATTCATCACCTGTTGACTAAAGAACCTTTAGGCTCTAAATAATCAGCAGGGATACCCAGGCTGTACTCCACCTTGGGCATTTAGTGAGACTCAGAGGTGTACTGGATTCAAATGTGACCCAGCACATTCTTAGCTGTCGTGGCTATGGGAAGAGACTCATGCTTTAGAAAAAAGAAAAAGAGTAAGGAGATATTGTCCCGCATCTTAGGTACCAGCTCAGCCACAGTCAGGTAGAACATCAAGTAGGCTCTGGGGTCCCTGATTCTAGGCCTTGCCTCTTGCACGGCATTTCTGGACATTTCCTGGGCCAGAGGAGAGCGCAATTTCCTGAAGCATGAGTCTCAAGCCTGGCAACATTTACCACAAACTGACTGAAGAGCCTTTGGGTCTTGAGTGAAAATCAACGGTAGCCAGGCAGTACTCACTGTGAACCTAAAGTGATTGTGACCAAAGGAAGAGACTCTTCTGCTTGTGGAAAGAGAAGGGAAGATGGGGGAAGACTGTGCTTTGTGCCCTGGGCGCCAGCTCAGTGGCAATAGAACAGAGCACCAAGTAGATTCTTAAGGTTTCCATCTCCAGGCCCTGGTTCCCGGATAACATCTCTAGATCCACCTGGGGTTTGCAGGGAACTCACTATCCTGAAGGGAAGGACACAAGACTGGGTGGCTTAGTGACCCACTGATTGTAGAGCAGTGGGGCTTACATAGGTGGTAGCCAGGCAGTGGTTACAGCAGGTCTTGTGAAAAACCCACTACCATACTGGCTTCAGGTCTGACCTACTGTAGTCTAAGTGGTGGTGGCTACAGGGCTGCTTGTGTCACCCCTCCACCAGTTCCAGGTAGCCCAGCACACAGAGAGAAACTCTGTTAAGGAAAATGTAAAGAAAGAGAACAAGAGTCAGAGTCTCCGCCTGATAATCCAGAGAATTCTTCTTGGACTTATTCAAGACCACCAAGGAGTTACCTCTACAAGTCTATAACAGACACAGCATTACTGAGCTTGTGTTTACCCCTAATGCAAATACAGCTGCAGAGACCAAAAACTTAGATTAAGACACTCGAGTCCCTTCTAATACCTGGAAAGCCTTCCCAAGAAGGATGGGTACAAACAAGTCCAGGGTACAAACAAGTCCAGGCTGCAAAGACTACAATATAGACTTAACTCTTCAATGCCCAGATACCTACAAACATCCACAAGCATCAAGATGATCCAATAAAACATGACCTCACCAAATTAACTAAGTAAGGTACCAAGGATCAATCCTATAAAAACAGAGATATGTGATCTTCAACAGAAAACTCAAAATAGCTGTATTGAGAAAATTCAACATAATTCAAGGTAACACAGAGAAGAAATTCAGAAACTTATTTTATTTTATTTATTTATTTTGAGACAGAGTCTCTCTCTGTTGCCCAGGCTGGAGTGCAGTGGCACGATCTCTGTTCACTGCAACCTTCACCTCCTGGGCTCAAGCAATTCTCCTGCTTCAGCCTCCTGAGTAGCTGAGATTACAGGTGTGTGCCACCATGGCCAGCTAATTTTTGTATTTTTAGTGGAGATGAGGTTTCACCATGTTGGTCAGGCTGGTCTCAATCTTCTGGCCTCAAGTGATCTGCCCACCTTGGCCTCCCAAAATGCCAGGATTACAGGCATGAGCCACCATGCCCAGTCAAAATTCAGAAAATTATCAGATAAATTTAACAAAGAGATTAAAATAATTAAAAAGAATCAAGGAGAAATTCTGCAGCTGAAAAATGCAAATGACATACTAAAGACTGTGTCAGTCTCTTAATAATAGAATTGATCAAACAGAAGAAAGAATTAGTGAGCTTGAAGGACAGCCTATTTGAATAAACACTCAGAGGAAGCAAAATTAAAAAAAAAAAAAAAGCATGCCTACATGATCTAGAATACAGCCATAAAAGGGGAAATCTGATCTATTGGCCTTAAAAAGTAGGTAGAAAAAGAAATATGGGTAAACATTTTATTGAAAGGGATTATAACAGAGAACCTCCCATACCTAGAGAAAGATATCAATATTCAAGTTCAAGAAAGTTATAGAACACCAAGCAGATTTAACCCAAGGAAGACTACCACAAGACATTTAATAATCAAACTGCCAAAGGTCAAGGATTAAAAAAGGATCCTAAAAGCAGCAAGAGAAAAGAAACAAAAAACATACAATGTAGCTCCAATACATCTGGCAGCAGACATCTCAGTTGAAAGTTTACAGGCTAGGAGACAGTGACATGACATATTTAAAGTGCTGAAGGATAAATCTTTCATCCTGGAATAGTATAACCAGCAAAATTATCCTTCCAGCATCAAGGAGAAATAAAGACTTTTCCAGACAAACAAAACCTAAGGGATTTCCTTAACATCAGATGTGTCCTGCAAGAAATGCTAAAGGGAGTTTTTTAATCTAAAAAGAAAGAATGATAATGAGCAATAAGTAATCACCTGAAGATACAAAACTCACTGGTAATAGTACGTACAAAGAAAATCACAAAATATTATAGCACTGTAATTGTGATGTAGAAACTACTCATATCTCAGTAGAAGGACTAAAAGATGAACCTATCCAAAATAAGAACTACAACAATTTTTAAAGACATAGAACAATAAGATATAAATGGAAACAACAATAAATTAAAATTGGGGGGATTAAGTTAAGGTATAGAGGTTTTATTAATTTCCTCTTTGGTTGTTTGTTTATGCAATTAGTGTTAAGTTGTCATTAGTTTAAAATAATGTGTTATAAGATGTTATTTGCAAACCTCATGGTAACTTCAAATCAAAAAATCCAAACCAGGCACATAAAAAATAAAAAGAAAGAAATTAAAACATACTAAAGAGAAAATCACTTTCACTAAAAAGAAGACAGGAAGGAAGGAAAGAAAGTAGAGGAGACAACAAAACAACCAGAGAACAAAGAATAACAAAATGGCAGGAGTAAGTCCTTACTTATCAATAATAATGCTGAATGTAAATGGACTAAATAGACAGAGTGGCTGAATGAATAAAAAATAAAGACCCAAAGATCTGTTGCCTACAAGAAACACACTTCACTTATGAAGACATACATAGACAGAAAATAAAGAAACAGAAAAAGATATTCCATGGAAACCAAAAAAAGAAAAGCAGCAGTAGCTATACTTATGTCAGACACCATAGATTTCAAAATAAATAAATAAAGAGACAAAAAAGGGAATTATATAATGATAAGGGCATCATTTCAGCAAGAGGATATAATAATTGTAAATATATATATACACACACACACACACACACACACATATGGTGACACTGGAGCACCCTGATATATAAGGCAAATATTATTAGAGCTAAACAGAAAGACAGACCCTAATACAATAATAGCTGGAGATCTCAACACCCCACTTTCAGCATTGAACAGATAATCCACACAGGAAATCAACTAACATTTGACTTAATCTATCAGCCAAATGGAACTAACAGATATTTACAACATATTTAATCCAATGGCTACAGAATATGCAAACTTCTCCTCGGCACATGGATCATTGTCAAGGACCGACCATACACTAGGCAACAAAACAAGTTTTAAGTCATTCAAAAAAATAAATAATCAAGTATTTGCTCTGGCCAAAGTAGGATAAGACTAGAGGTCAATAACAAACACATGGAGGCCAGGCATGGTGGCTCCACACCTGTAATCCTAGCACTTTGGGAGGCCAAAGCAGGAGAATTGCCTGAGCTCAGGAATTCAAGACCAGCCTGGGCAAAATGGCAAAACCCCATGTCTACAAAAAATACAAACATCAGCAGGGCGTGGTGGTGCACACCTGTAGTCCCAGCTAATTAGGGGGCTGAGGAAGAAGTATCACCTTAACCTGGGAGGTTGAAGTTGCGGTGAGTTGAGATCACGCCAACATACTCCAGCCTGAGTGATAAAGTGAAACCCTGTCTCAAAAATAAAAAAAATGGAAATTAAACAGTATGCTCCTGAATGACCAGTAGGTCAATAAAGGAACTAAAAAGAAATTTGAAAATTTCTTGAAACAAATCATAATGGAAACACAACTTACCAAAGTCTATAGGATACAGCAAAAGAACCACTAAAATAGAAGTTTATAGCCATAAGTTCCAACACTATAAAAGTAGTAAACCTTCGAATAAATAACCTAACAATGCACCTAAAAGAATTACAAAAGGAAGAGCAAACTAACCCAAAATTGGTAGATAAAAATAAAAAAAGATGAGAAAAAATAAATGAAATTAAAGCAAAGAAAACAATATAAAGGATCAATGAAATGAAAAGTTTATTTTTTTGAAAAGATAAACAAAATTGGCAAACATTTAGCCAAACTAAGAAAAAAAGAGAGAAGACCCAAATAAATAAAATCAGAGACGAAAAAGGAGCCATTACAACTCATAGCACAGATATTCAAAGGATCATTAGTGACTACTATGAGCAACTATATGCCATAAATTGAAAAATCTAGAGGAAATGGATAAATTTTTAGATACATAGAACCTACCAAAATTGAAAGATGAAGAAATCTAAAACCTAAAAGAACAAACGATAAGTAATAAAATCAAAGCCACGATAAAAAGCCTCCCAGTAAAGAAAAGCCCAGGATGCAATAGCTTCACTGCTGAATTTTACCAAACATTTAAAGAACAACCAATACCAATCTTACTCAAACTATTCTAATAAATAGAAGAGAGAATACTTCCAAACTCATTTTACAAGGCCAGTATTATCCTGATACCAAAACAAGAAAAAGACACATCAAAATAAAAAAAACTAAAGTATCTCTGATAAATATTGATGCAAAAATCCTCAACAAAATATCACTATACCAAATTAAACAAACATTAAAAAGATCATTCATCATGACCAAATGGGACTTATCCCTGGGATGCAAGGGTGATTCAGCATATAGAGATCAATCAATGTGATGTATCATATAAACAGAATGAGGAATGAAAACATTATGATCATTTCTTTCTTTCTCTTTTTTTTTAAGTGAGACAGAGTTTCTCTCTTGTTGCCCAGGCCAGAGTGCAATGGTGCAATCTCAGCTCACTGCAACCTCCACCTTCTGGGTTCAAGCGATTCTCCTGCCTCAGCCTCCTGAGTAGCTGGGATTACAGGCATGCACCACCACACCCAGCTAATTTTTGTATTTTTAGTAGAGATGGGGTTTTGCCATGTTGGCCAAGCTGGTCTCGAACTCCTGACCTCAGGTGATCCACCTGCCTCGGCCTCCCAAAGTGCTGGGATTACAGTTGTGAGCCACCATGCCCAGCTCCTTATGATCATTTAAATTGATTCTGAGAAAGCAGATGATCAAATTCAACATATCTCCATAATAAAAACCCTAAAGAAAAACTTGGTATAGAAGAAAAATACCTGAGCATAATAAAAGCCATATGTGACAGACCCACTGCTAGTATCATACTGAATGGCAAAAACTAAACTCCTTTTCTCTAACATTTGGAACATAACAAGCATTTCCACTTTCACCACTGTTATTCAACATAGTACGGGAAGTCCTAGCTACAGCAATCAGACAAAAGAAAGAAATAAAGTACATCCAAATTGAAAAGGAAGTCAAATTTTTCTTGTTTGCAGATGACAAGACCTTATATTTGGAAAAAAACTAAAGACTCCACCAAAAAACAATTAGAACTGATGAACAAATCCAGCGAAGTTACAGAATACAAAATCGACATACAAAAACCAGTAGCATTTCTATATGCCAACAGGGAGGAATCAGAAAAATAAGTTAAAAAACTAATCTCGGGTCGGAGGAGGGGGGAGGGATAGCATTAGGAGATATACCTAATGTTAAATGAAGAGTTAATGGGTGCAGCACACCAACATGGCACATGTATACATATGTAACAAACCTGCACGTTGTGCACGTGTACCCTAAAACTTAAAGTACAATTTAAAAAAAAACTAATCTCATTTACAGTAAACAAAAAGAAAATTAATTACCTGGGAATTAATTAAAGAAATGAAAGATCTGTACAATGAAAAGTATAAAACACTGATGAAAGAAATTGAAGGAGAAACAAAAAATGAAAATATATTTCATGTTCATAAATTGGAAGAATCAACATTGTTAAAATGTCCATATTGCCCAAAGCAATCTGCACATTTAATGTAATCTCTACCAAAATACCATTGATATTCTTCACAGAAATAAAAAAAATTCTAAAATTTATGTGGCATCACAAAAGATTCAGAATAGCCAAAGCTATCATAAGAAAAATGAACAAAACTGAAGGAACCACATTAACTGACTTCAAATTATACTACAGTGTTATTGTAACTAAAACAGCATGGTACTGGCATAAAAACAGATGCATAGACCAATGGGACAGAATAGAGAACCCAGGAACAAATCCACACACCTACAGTGAACTCATATTTGGCAGAGGTGCCAAGAATCTACAGAGGGGAAAAGAGAGTCTCTTCAATAAATGATGCTGGGAAAAATGGATATCCATATGCAGGTAAATTAAACTAGACATCTATCTCTTGCCATATACAAAAATCAAATCAAGATGGATTAAAGACTTAAATCTAAGATCTTAAACTACAAAACTACTATAAGAAAGTATTGGAAAAACTCTCCAGGGCATTGGACTGGGCAAAGACTTTTTGAGTAATACCCCACAAATAAAGACAACCAAAGCAAAAATGAACAAATGGGATCATGTTAATTTAAAACTCTTCTGCACAGAAAAAAAAAAGTGAAGAGAAAACCCACAGAATGGGAGAAAACATTTGCAAACAATCCATGTGACAAAGGATTAAAAATCAGAATATATAAGAAGTTTAAACAACTCTGTAAGAAAAAAATATAATAGTTAAATCAAAAAATAGACAAAAGATCTGAATAGACATTTTTCAAAAGAAGACATACAAGTAGCAAACAGGCATATGAAAAGGTACTGAACATCATTGATCAGTAGATAAATGCAAATCAAAACTACAGTTGAGTTATCTCACCCCCGTTAAGATGGTTTATATCCAAAAGAAGGGCAATAACAAAAGCTGGCGAGGATGAGGAGAAAAGGGCATCCTTGTACATGGTTGGTGGGAATGAAAATTAGTACAACGACTATGGAGAAGAGTTTGGAGGTTCCTTAAAACACTAAAAATAGACCTACTATAGGATCCAGCAATTCCACTGCTAGGTATATACCAAAAAGCAAGAAAATCACTGTATCAAAGAAATATCTGTCTTCCCGTTTGTGTTGCAGCACTGTTCACAATAGCCAAGATTTGGATGCAATCTGAGCATCCATCAACAGATAAATGTGTAAAGAAAATGTGCTTAAACCTGACAGAGATATGACAAAAAAGACACCAGGCCAATATCATTGATAAACATCGATGCAAAAACCTTCAACAAAATACTTGCAAATCGAATCCAACAGCATGTCAAAAAGCTTATCCATCATGATCAAGTAGGTTTCATCCCTGGGATACAAGGTTGGTTCAATATGCAGAAATCAATAAACGTTATTCATCACGTAAACAGAACTAAAGACAAAAATCACATGATAATAGATGCAGAAAAGGCTTTTGATAAAATTCAACATCGCTTCATGTTAAAACCTCTCAATAAACTAGGTATTGAAGGAACATACCACAAAATAATAAGAGCCATATATGACAAACCCACAGCCAATATCATACTAAATGGGCAAAGCTGGAAACATTTCCCTTGAAAACCAGTACAAGACAAGGATGCCCTCCCTCACCACTCCTATTCAACATAGTATTGGAAGTCTGGCCAGGGCAATCAGGCAAGAGAAAGAAATAAAGGTATTCAAATAGGAAGAGAGGAAGTCAAACTGTCTTTTTTTGCAGATGACATGATCCTATATCTAGAAAACCCCATTGTCTCAAGCCAAAAGCTTAAGTTGATAAGCAACTTCAGCAACATTTCAGGATACAAAATTAATGTGTAAAAATTGCTAGCATTCCTATGCACCCACAACAGTCAAACCAAGAGCTAAATCAGCAATGCAATGCCATTCACAATTGCCACAAAAAGAATAAAATACCTACGAATACAGCTAATAAGGGAAGTGAAGGATCTCAACAAGGAGATCTACAAACCACTGCTCAAGGAAATCAGAGATGACACAAACAAATGGAAAAACATTCCATGCTCATGGATAGGAAGAATCAGTATTGTTAAAATGGCCATAATATACTGCCCAAAGCAATTTATAAATTCAATGCTATTCCCATTAAACTACCATTGACACTCTTCACAGAACTAGAGAAAATTATTTTAAAACTCATGTCGAACCAAAAAAGAGCCCAAATAACCAAAACAATCCTAAGCAGAAAGAACAAAGCTGGAGGCATCATTCTACCTGATTATACTACAGAGCTACGGTAACCAAAACAGCATGATATTGGTACAAGAACAGACACGTAGACCAATGGAACAGAATAGAGAACCCAGAAATAAGACCGCACACCTACAACAATCTAATCTGCAACAAGCCTGACAAAAATAAGCAATTGGGAAAGGATTCTCTATTTAATAGATGGTGCTGGGAGAACAGGCTAGCTGTATGCAGAAGATTGAAACTGGACTTGCTCCTTACACCATATACAAAAATTAACTTAAGATGGAATAAAGACTTAAATGTAAAGCCTCAAACTATAAAAACCCTAGAAGAAAACCTAGGCAGTACCATTTAGAACACAGGCAGAGGCAAAGATTTCATGATGAAGCTGCCAAAAGCAAATATAACAAAAGCAAACTTTTACAAATGGGATTTAATTAAACTAAAGAGTGTCTACACAGCAAAAGAAACTATCAACAGAGTAAACAGACAACCTACAGAATGGGAGAAAATTTTTGCAATCTATGCACCTGACAAAGGTCTAATATCCAGTATCTATAAGGAACTTAACACATTTACAAGAAAAAAACAAACAACCCAAATAAAAAGTAGGCCAACAACATGAACATACACTTTTCAAAACAAGGTATACATGCAGCTGAAAAGCATATGAAAAATGCATAACATCACTGATTATTAGAGAAATGCAAATCAAAACAACAATGAGACACTATCTCACACCAGTCAGAATGGGTATTATTAAAAAGTCAAAAAATATTACTAACAGATGCAGGTGAGGTAGTGGAGAAAAAGAAATGCTTAAACACTGTTGGCAAGAGTGTAAATTGTTTCAGTCATTGTGGAAAACAGTGTGGGGATTTCTCAAAGACCTAAAGACAGAAATACCATTTGGCCCAGCAATCCCATTACTAGGTATATACCCAAAGGAATAGAAATCATTTTATTACAGAGATACATGCATGTGTGTGTTCATTGTAGCACTATTCACAATAGCAAAATCATAGAATCAACCTAAATGCCCAACAATGATAGACTGGATAAAGAAAATGTGGTATATAGACAACATGGAATACTATGCAGCCATTAAAAAAATGAGATCATGTCTTTTGTAGGAACATGGATGAAGCTGAAGGCCATTATCCTTAGCAAACTAACTCAGGAAAAGAAAAACAAATACCACATGTTCTCACATAAGTGGGAGGTAAATGATGAGAGCACATGGGCACATAGAGAGGAACAATGCACACCGCGGCCTACTGGAGGGCAGAGAGTGGGAGGAGGGAGAGGATTAGAAAATATCACTAATGGATGCAAGGCTTAACACCTGGGTGATGAAATAATCCGTACAACAAACCCCCAAGACACACATTTACCTATATAACAAACCTGCACATCCTGCACATGTACCCCTGAACTTAAAATAAATGTTAAAAAAGAAAAGAGAAACACACACACACAGAGAATGAATACGTACTATTTGATAGCACAATAGGATGACTATAGTCAATAATAACTTAATTGCACATGTTAAAATAACTCAAAGAGTGTAATTGGGTTGTTTGTAATACAAACGACAATGCTTGAGGTGATGGATGCCCCCATTCCCCATGATGTGCTTATTTCACATTGCATGCCTGTATCAAAACATCTCATGTACCCCACTTTTTTAAAAAAAGAAAATGTGGTACTTATGGAATACTATTAAGCCATAAAAAATAATTAGATCTTGTCATTTGCAACAAGATGCATGGAACTGGATGTCATTATGTGAAGTGAAATAAGCCAGGCACAGAAAGACAAACTTCATGTATTCTTACTTATTTGTGCGAGCTAAAAATTAAAACAAGTGAACTCATGGAGATAGAGAGTAGAATGATGGTTAAGAGGCTGGGTAGTTTACTTGGAGGCTGGGCTAAAATTGAGGATGGTTAATGGGTACAAATAAAATAGAAAGAATGAATAAGATCTGGGATTTGATAACACAACAAGGTGACTGTAGTCAATAATTTAACTGTACATTTTAATATAACTACAAGAGTATAATTGTATTGTTGTAACACAAAGGGTAAACATTTGAGGTGATAGATATCCCATTCATCCTGAAGTGATTATTACACAGTGTATGCCTGTATCAAAATATCTCATGTACCCCATAAATATACACACCTATTATGTACCCATGAAAATTAAAAATTAAAAATACACTCATGATCAAATAAATTTTGAAACAATTGATTAATGATAAATAGACCTCTTGCCTGAAGGATTTTTTAAGAGTGTTTAACATACTATTAGATTGCACACATTTCTAAGAAGGAAATATAGTGTGCAGTAGTTTCCAAACTTATATGACCATGGAAACTTTTTTTTATCAGAGCTAATGACGTTAAGGTTCTACAGAAAACACTTCAGAAAAAATGAGACTATGATATAATTTGCATTGTGGGAGGAGTGGTGAATTATGTATCTAGAAACAAATATTTGTGTCAGATTTTTAAAGAATCTTTAATAACTTTGCAAAGATATTAGATATGGGGTTTTTTTATAGGAAATAGAGAAACATCCAATATCTTACATAAGAGAGTATGTTTCAGACCTATGAAAAAATAAATCAGACAGCAAAATAAAGGAGAGATTCAAGGGGCATTGTCTGGAACCAACAAAATTAGTGGAGATGTCACTGCAATGGGAAATAAAATGAGGGTCTGTACTAGATTAATGGTAATTAGAGAAATGTTAATATTGTCTCAACTGAATGTTGATTTTTTTGATAGCTAAAACTATGTTAAATTTTACATTTCTTACAAACTTTTCTCCCAAATATAGGATCTAGCACAATAGTAAGGATGTCAAAAGTGTAAATTTTTGTAAGTATATGTTTATTAAATATCTTCTTACAAGTGACTGAGTGATACAACTGTGGGCTTCTGAGGAACACTAGGCAGAAAAGAAATTATTCTTTAAATCAAGACCTCTAAGTATAAAATTCATTATCCAGGCGAGTATTCAAAGACTATTTTAGGATCCAGCCTCCAAGCTAGCCCCAATGACCCCCACCTTCTAGTATTCACACTCTTAAATGGTCCCAAATTGTACTAGGGTTTGTCTGGATGATCAACAGAATATAGTCAAAATAATTACAGCACTTCTGAGATTCAGTTATAAAATTTATCATGGGGATGATGGTTGAAAATTTATCTATTGGGTACAATGTTCACTATTTGGGTGATGGGCGCACTAAAAACCCAGACTACACCACTACATAATATGTGCATGTAAAAAATCTGCACTTGTACCCCCAAATAAATAAAAATTTAAAAATCTAAAAATAAATAAATTCATAGTTTGCAGTACAAAAAAATGCTTACTAAGATAATTTTTTTAAAAAAAATCTATCTTGATGACTCATACCCTTTCTCTCTTGGATCACACACTCTGGGGGAAGCCAGCTGGCATGTCATGAGAGCTCTATGGAGAGGCCCACATGGTAGGAAACTGAAGCCTCAGCCAATAGCCATGTGAGTAAGCTTGAAGTGGATCCATGCAAACAGTGAGCACAAGAAGCCTAGAGTACCTATACTAATATCCAACAAAATACATTTTAAGACAAAATATATTACCAAAGATGACAATATTATTACCATAATTAAAAGGTAAATTCAATGGGACATAACAATCATAAGTGTGTATTCATCCAATAACAAAGCTTCCAAATGCATGAAGCAAAACTGACAAAATTAAAGGGTAAACAGACAATTCCTCAATCATACTGGGGATTTTAACACTATGTTCTCAGAAATTGATAGAACAAGCAGAAAAAAAAATCAGCAAAAACCTTAGATCTGAACAAAACTATCAACCACTTCAATTTAATTGATATTTAAATAATACACATGGAAATGGCAGAATACACATTTTTTTCAGTGCATATGGTACCTTTTTGTACTTACATAGTTAACTAATATTGCCAAATGAGTCAGGGTAATTTCATGGAGAAAAATAGTCTTTTTGACAAATGGTGCTGGGACAAGTATATAGGTGCATAGAAAAAATAAACCTTGACTCTTACTGCACATCATACACGAAGATTAACTCAAAATGGATCATATATCTAAACATAAGAGCTAAAACTATTAAGCTGTAGAAGAAAACACATGAGAATATTTTTGTGATATTGGGTTAGGTAAAATTATTTAAATCAGACATCAATAATACAAAGTATAAAAGGGAAAAATTATGAAATGGACTCCATCAAGATTAATAAAGTTTGCTGCCTAGAATTATGAAAACAAAAAGATAAGCCACAGCTTGGGAGTAAATGTCTGACAAGGGGCTCTTGTATCAAGAATATACGAAGACAAAGAAGATATACAAACAACCAATAAGCACGTAAAAAAAATGCTCAGCATTATTAGTCATCAGAGAAATGCAAATCAAAACCACAATGCAATACCACTGTGTGCAATACCACTACGTAACCAAGAGGATAGCTCAAATCAAACTGCTGAAAAACGAATGTTAGTGAGGATGTGAAACATTGCTGATGAGAATGGAAAATGGCATACCCATTTGGAACACAGTCTGGCAGTTCCTGAAAAGGGTAATCATAGAGTCACCAAATGACCCAGCAATTCCACTCCTATTTACTCAAGAGAAAGGGAAACATAAATCCACACAAATATGCATATGTGAATGTTCTTAGCAGCTTTATTTGTAGTTTTCCCAAACTGAAAATAACCCAAATGTTTGCCCACATAGGATTACTAGTCAGCAATAAAAAAGAGTAACCTATTGATACATGCAACAACATCAATACATCTAAAAAATGTGGTAAGTCTGTAGTTCTCAACCAGGAATGATTTTGCTCCCCAGGGAACATTTGGTTATATCTGGAGACATTTTTGGTCATCACAACTTGGGGGGGATACTACTGGCATCCAGTAGGTAGAAGTCAGAAACGCTGCTCAAAATTCTATAAAGCACATGACATCTCCTCACAATAAAGAATTATCCAGCCCAAATGTCAATAGTGTTAAGGCTGGGAAACCTGGTGCTAAATGGAAAAAAAAGTCAAATATAAAACATTTCATATAGTATGATTCCATTTATAAAAAATTCTAGAAAGGGTAAAGCTATAGTGACACATAACAGATAAACCTGGGTCCAAAAATGGGAAAAGGGGATCAAGCTAAAGGAACGTGAGAAACCTCTGTGGGATTATGGAACCATTTTGTTTATTGATTGTGGTGGTGTTTACACAATTGTATAATTTACCAAAATTTATCAAGCTGTGCACTTGAAATTTATTTTTAAAATATTCCATAACTAATCATACTTTAAATATAAAGAATTTACAGTGGGGAAAAAGCATTGAAAACACATAAAACATTACATCCAGTGTTTGTATTACATACAAATGTTTTCAATACATAAAACATTAAATATAGTTTATGTTTTCAATGAAAAAAAGCATTGAAAGTGATGGCAGAGAATGGTGGCACACGCCTGTAATCCCAGCACTTTGGGAGGCCGAGGTGGGCAAATCACTTGAAGTCAGGAGTTCGAGAATAGCCTAGGCAACATGGCGAAATCCCATATCTACTAAAAATACAAAAAAATTAGCTGGGGGTGGCGGCACACACCTGTAATCCCAACTACTCGGGAGGCTGAGGCAGGAGAATTGCTTGAACCTGAGAGGCAGAGGTTGCAGTGAGCCAAGATGGCGTCACTGCACTTCAGCATGGAGGACAGTGTGAGAATCCATCCCAAAAAAACTAAACAAACAAACAAAAAGATGAGCTTTGCCAACCTCACCTATAAGACTGAAGAGATCCAATTTTAAACTACAATGATATTTCCAGGTCACTGAGCTATTATTATTCAGTACATCACACCAGTGTACCTTGGTACATTAAAAATAAAGAGTTAAAACAATGTCCTAATGAGTTCTACAAAGAGTCGTGAATAATAAAGCTCTTCTGATTCTTTCCTGGGCGACGAGCAAGACTCCATCTCAAAAAAAAAAAAAAAAAAAAAAGAATATTTCCATTAACAGCAAATCTAGTTCAAGATTATTCCATCAAGTGAAAATTTGTAAGAGATTATTTACCATGGCAGACAGAATATTACACGTAGTACTTTATGAATTTTCATAACCTTTACTACAGAGATTCCTTGATAAATAAATAAAAAGCTTTCCTGCAGAACCTGAGATAAACTTATGCCTTTGAAGTTCTGGGAACACTGGAGCTCTCTTCATAACAGAAAGCTAACATTTGATCCATGGCCACAAAAGGAGCAACTATTACATTACACTTCCTTGACAAATGTTGCTTTGACTATGAGAACTAAAGAAGGCAGAATTACAGGTGATGAAATTCAATCAACAAGAGATGAGAGTTACTTTTCCTTTCTGAAGTTAAATCAGAACTTTTCTTTCCTTTTGAGTCTTGTTGAGACAGTTACATAGGAAATAACCCCTTATCTCTGCTACTCTGAAAAAAGTTATTTCTCCCATCTGTCTCATTAAACTTTTGGGAAAAAAATCATAGAAGTAATAAAAAGCATTACATTCAGTTCCGTGTAGAAGATTTCTTATGAAGTCAGAGAAATAAAAAGTCAGGTTGCCCCCAAAGTCCCTTGAGGCTCAGAGTTCTGTGTGAATCCGGGCAACCGTACTAGACCTATAAAGACAAGGAAAAACAAGAAGATACAAGAAGAAAGCTCTTCTCCAGTGTTTCAAACTCCAGAAAGCAAGCATTTTTAATGCTGACTTAGAAAATTTCTTAGTTTTACCATATTCATCCAAGTGAAAGTCTTTCAGTCATAACGACCTACCCTTGCATATCCCTCAGATGCCTTGTATGACCTTCTAGGTTTCATTTCATATTGGTGCAACTCTAAAAATTTTTAATTTGAGACTTTCAATTAGTGATATTGGAATGATACCACAGCTAGGAATGCTATTAGATAAGCCAAGATATGTAATGATATGTAGCCAGTTGTTGGAAGTTAAATTACAGTCATATTTTAGCACTAAACTAGTAAAATAATTAGTTGTTTATGTCAAAAAGGAAAATATTGACTATTATGTCTTGACTTTTACGTTGTTTCTAGAAATCCACACAAATTAATCATGACCTGTCCAGTAAGACTTGCCCTAGGAGCAGGGACCAGGAAAAATCAGACAGGGTTGTGTTGTCTTATCTTCCTCACTCCCTCTACATTCATCTCTGCATTTTTAATGTCTTCTTGGTATGTAAGAGCTTGACTGGAGAAAGAATAAAGACAGCTTATAGCTAGGGTGTGGAATGGGGCTTGCCTTAGAATAGTAGAAAAAAAGATAGACTAGGGGAAAGAGATTCAGTATTATTCAAAAATAAAATATTTTCAAAATAGAATTGCTTAGTAACTAGGTTATATATGAATGTATTTTATGCACCAACTTGCCTCGTTAGCCTTAAAAGTGTCTTGCTATAAAGTATAGGGATTGCCTACATCATCATATATAATGTAGTTACTGAGCAATAAATTTTCAAAAGTATTTCACTCTTTTGCAATTATACTTGTTTGATACCTTGAAGAGCTCCAACCACCCTCACATTGCAACAGCCAGGGTGAGTGCAGCCCCAGAATGTTCTCCTTTCATGTGATTTGAATGCATTATATATTTCAGACATGGAAAAGAAGAAAAGGACTTTAGAGAATCAAGCAATATTTTAGTTATCTAGATGAGCTAATTTTTTTTTTGTCTATCATCCATGTCCTCTACTCTCACACCCTACCCCTTTGAATAATCCTCTGAAACTCCAAGAAATGCTATGTTGCTCTATTGCCTTGTCAATGCTGCAAACTCAAGCACAAGCAACTCTCTTTCCCACTCTCTCTCTCTCTCTTTCTCTGTCTGTCTCATTTTCCTCTTATAATTCTCATCATCCCCTAAATCTTTTTCCCTCAGGCCCTTGCTCACAAACAGGCAGCATCCACAGAACATACAGAGCTTATTTTTGTTTTCCTTGTGTTTATATCTCTTGGCTTTATTGCGATATGATTGATGAGTACTTATGAGATGACAGGCCAAGGAACCTAATGCCTTTTAACACTATTCAAACACCAGCTTCTCTTTCTACTCTAGCAAATCCTTTCTTGTCAAAATAATTCCAAAACAGTTTTCTTTAGAGAGTCACTCCAATTAATCCCACCCATTCTCCTACCTGCCAAGAAAAACTCAGCAACCTCAAGATATTTCTCTGAGCACAAGCACATATTTAATGGCCCAAAAAAGAAATTTTATATCCAGTTGTAGCTGCAGCACCATAAGAAATCCCAGTGTTGCCTCAATCTACAGATGAAGTAAGCATATTCTTTTTCTTTAATTTCCTTCTTTTTATAATTTTTAATTTTTGTGGGTACAGAGTAGGTGTATGTATTCATGGGGTACATGAGATTCTTTGATATGGGCATGCAATGCATAATAATCACATCATGGAGAATAGGGTATCCATCCCTTCAGGCATTTATCCTTTGTGTTACAAACAAACCAATTATACTTTTATTTATTTATTTATTTATTTATTTATTTATTTAATTTAATTTATTTATTTATTTTGAGATGGAGTCTCACTCTGTCTCCAGGCTGGAGTGCAGTGGCGTGATCTCAGCTCACTGCAGCCTAAGCCTCCCAAGTTCAAGCAATTCTCCTGCCTCAGCCTCTCAAGTAGCTGGGACTACATGCCATCACGCCCAGCTAATTTTGT